>NC_068976.1:27305370-27510370 GCF_016808095.1 Vigna angularis
AAACTACAAAGTTAACCTTATCATGTGAATTGAGACTGAATTATTGATTTAAAATGTAACTTCAATTATTAATTATTATTATTATATTTATAATCAGCTTTCCACCTAGTTTTATTAACATATTGAATCTTGGCTTGGATTCTCACAATCTTGCATTTTTCAACTTTATTTTAATATAATTTTCATTTATACAATTATTTTATAACAAATATTAGATGTTGGAAAATTGAATCAAATCTTTTTTACTTTTCTTTTCAAACTTTTCAAGCCAATTTTATAAATTTTAAGTACTAACCAGAATAGTTAAATTCAGAAACTCTTCCATTTCATTCTAATTTACTTTCAAGCCAATTTATAATTCCGATTTTCATTTCAATGTATTCTTTCAAACCAATAAATTGGAGAATACACATTTGAGGATAATTTCCTTCAAATTTCTGTGTTATTTATAAAATAGAGATTTTTTAGTATTCGACAAATATAGATATAGATGCATGTATAGCAAATCAGAAATAAGAGAAATAAAACAGCCATTAGGGAGTGACAATTTTTTATAATACTTCTTAATATATTTTTTAAATCAAAGGTGAATATTAATAAAAAAAAATGAGGTTAGGTGGATTAATTAAAAGATTGTAATACAGTAAGTAATGTATTAGGTATATATATAACTGTTAAAGATGATACAGTTCACCCTCCAAGGCATAAAATACCTACATTACATTCTAGTTTAAATGATTAGTAATCATAATTAATTCACCATCTTGAATTCTTACCAAGTTAATTAAGATCTTGCTTAAAGTGAAAGTTGCTCCATATTAGAGAAATTATGGTGTGCTAATATGGTTTTCTTGGTCTTGTGGAACTACACCAGTTGTTGTTGTTGTCCTTAACTTCTTTGCAGACATTTGAACTTGTCTTTCTTTGACAAAGACAACCCACAAAATCACAGAAAACATTACTGCACTTGAAACCACCACCAAGCCAATGAATATCTGGTGGTTGTTTCGCTTGAACGAAGGGAAATCATCGTCATTGATTTCATCAAATGTTGCTATGACAAAAGAACAGTTTAATAGTCCAGCAAAGATTGGACCATTTCGATAGTCACTCAAGTTGGTAGCCACCATAACCTTTGAGTACAGGGAAGGAGTCAATCTCCCCACTGTAATGAACACACCAGATGGAGATTTATTGTATAAAAAACTCTGATATGCCTGTCGATCAGGAAGAACGGATTAACATATAAACACACCACTAATAAGATAGGAGTCTGTTCTATATAAAAAAAATATGATATTATCTAAAATTTTAAAATAATGAATCTATGAGTTTATTTTATTATATGTTGTTCATCTTTTTCATTTTAATTAAAACTTATAATTAATAATGGAAGAATGTTTAACATATCAAGGTGGAGTTTATTAAGAGTTTAATTTTCATATTATTAAATATATTATTAATAAGTAGTTTATAATACATAAGTTTTCCACTTTATAAATTAATATTTTATTAGATGGTTTTGTAAAATTGAATTATCATATATAATAATTCATGAAAATTAATGTAGTAAAACTTGTTTAGTAGATTTTGTATGTTTTATTAAGACCTTGCATGATTAAACTTGTTTAGTAGATTTTGTATGTTTTATTAAGACCTTGCATGATAGTCAAAAAAATTTTGAGACAAGAAAATGGAGTGTTCAACTTACTGTAGGTGCACCCTTTAAGCTTATTTCAATGGTCTCACATCTTCTTTTAATTGATAGGAAAAAATGGATTGCAAATGAGGGGCAAAATTGAAATATGTTAAGTTTTTCCTTTTGCTTTAATAGTTTTACATTTGTTTAAGATTTAACAAATTATATAGCGCATGTAATCAATTATGTAATTCATACAAGCCAATAACAAATACATATGACCATTATAGACCGTTAAAGCTTTAAATGAAATTGATTTTCACAATAGAAATAATTTAACCGATTAGAAAATTTATGTAATCGATTAAGTTCAAAACTTAAGCAAATTTGCGAATCAATTTCCATTCCAAACAGATCAACGCACTAAACAAGCATATGTTGGCATAACAACGTTTTTTAATCGATTATTGATAACAGTCGATTTTACGTGTTTTTGTGTATATATTTTGGTGAATAAATCAACTCATTCATAGCTTTTATCTTGTTTTATTCCCAAGTTTAGTGTGTTTTCATGTTGCCTTATGTTTTAGTTAATATATGTTTGTTTTACTTTTAAGGCTTAATACCTCTTTTGGTCCCTCTTTAAGGGGGCAATGTTCAAGTCCGTCCTACCTTTTTTAAAAAGTTCAATCTGGTCCCCACTTGTGAAAAAAGTGTACAATTAAATCCTTTTTTGTCACGGCGTTAAATATTTAACGATGAAACTACTCCTCTGGACTAAACTTGATGAGTTGTTCATTTTTTCTCTTACGTGACATGGTGACGTGTCAATTTTGAATTTAAAAAAAAAATTGCTTGACACATCATCTTCTTCTTCCACCTCCATCAATCCTGAATTTAGGGTTTCTTCTCTCACATCCTTGGAGAGGTACCTGAGATCCTTTGGCAAACCATTTGCAGTGAGGATTTTCTTCTTGCCAATTCTGTCAGGACCCACAAACAGTACCTGATTTTCTTCTTGCCTCTGATTTGAGTTCAATATCTGATTTCTCAGTTTCTTTCAACATTTGTGCTACTTCTCGCTCGCAGTTCTGCATACATTACGGGCAACAAATTGATACAGCATCAGGATCTACGTTCTCAGAGGCACGCCTCAATGGAGAGATCGTTGTAGTTGGCAAGGTCTTTAACGGGGATAAAGACCGGTGAAACAAAATCGAAAAAAGAACAGAAACAAAACAGAGTTAACATATCAGATAAGATTCATTTACCAACTACAATCCCAAGTTTAATCAATTCCATGAAAGAAAATGCTTTATCTTCATTCCATTAAACACGAAACACTAATCTTTGTCATTTAATCTAATCTTGCTATGGAATAACCAGGGAAATAAGATTTTGGAGAGAGATCATCGGAGTTGGAGTGGAAATGGAGGTGGGAGCCGGCTGAATCGGAGTGGGAGGAAGAGGCATGCTTGGAAAGCTGGTGGGTTTTGTGGGGAGGAGAGGGAGAGGGGGAGGAAGAAGGAGACGGCGGCACATGACTTTGAGTGTCGTGGTGGACAAAGGAGTGGAGGGAAGAAACCCTAAATTCACTGTTGGTGGAGGTGGAAGATGAACCTGATGTGGACTTTAATGAAAATCACAAGTTTACCCTTTATGCAGCCACGTTATAAACCTAAACAGCCACGTTGCACAGATCACTCCACGCTGTCAGCTGGATCGTTAAATATTTAACGCCGTGACCAAAAAGGATTTAATTGTACACTTTTTTCACAAGTTGGAACCACATTGAACTTTTTAAAAAAGGTAGGACGGACTTGAACATTGCCCCCCTAAAGAGGGACCAAAAGAGGTATTAAGCCTACTTTTAATATCTCTTTGAGTGTGAAATAAGAAAACAGGAGGCAATTCTGGTGGAGGAAAACAAGCCGGAACTCAAGAAAGCGTGATTGGACAACAAAAGATGGATTTTAAATGAATACCCACACTAGGTGCCACAAGAGTCACGTCTAGTGATGCGAAAAATGAGCAAACAATGTTACTAAAATTCATTGTTCACGTGTTGACTTATTGTTTATGCATTGAATTTTCACTTCAGCAAGTCCCAAAAGTCGCTCGAGCGAGTTGATTTTTCCAGAACTCATTAAAATGCCTGAAAAACACGAACAAATGAAGGTTTTGACAGTGGGAACGCTACAAAACCTCTCTAGCTCAAGTTCAGGTGCCTCCATAGTGCAAGGCCTCCATCTTTCACCATCCAATCCATTATTTCTACTTATTCTTGCTTCCTAGATGCATGTGTGTCTAAAACTCTATTTCATTGGGGTTGAGAGTAAAGTTTCGAAACTCTATGTAATTTCTTCGTTTAATGCATGATTATGGATGAATTTAGTGTTCTATGCTTATTATTCACGTATATGGAAATCTAAGTTATTTGAATAATTACAACATTGGAAAATGCATGAAATCGCAGACCTAGGTAGAACAACTAAAGGAATTTGATTCTAGACATAGATTGGAGCTTTTAGTCATTTGTAACATTGTTTTAATGCGAATCAGATTTATGAAATTGCTAAGAGATTAGTATTTTTGGTTTAATGGTTCATAACTTGTCATATGAGGAATTAGATGTTTGTATGCCTATGATGTTGATGCATGATTCTAAGGAACTATGCTAAATCGATAAACTTTCATAATTAGTAAAGTCAGAAGAAATCCCTTGAAAAAACGATATTTGAACTTATCGATTTATTACTTTATGCAATTTGGTATACTTGCCAAAGTCCTAACAATCATCCAACTTATGTAATCGATTATCACACAGTTGTTTACTCCTGTTAAACAAATCATGATATCTAAAGAAATATAATAGATTATATACAATGTCTAGTCAAATATTTCTACCAGAAATGTAATGTGAAATCTGTTTAAATTTATGATTCATATACACATAATGAATACATATATCAAACATTTTAAATACAAACACAAGAAAGATAAAACAAATGTTATACTATTTGTTGTGCAATTATTTTTGGGTAAACATGTAATATTGTTAAGTTTGATAATATTATTTATTATAGTAATATGTTTTTCAAACTAATTCAGAGTAAATTAGAAATTATTTTGTTAATAAATTATTATATAAAAGAATGATTTGAAAAATTGAACCAAACAAGTAAGAAATCGGCAGAAATTTTCATTCTATAATGTATTATAGTTAAAAATACAAAAAGATAAAGCATTTATTAAAAGTTATTATACTGATTGATAGTCCAAACATAATTAAATTGTACACGTATTCTGTAACATTTAGTGTTTTGTATAGAAAAGATTCAAAAATAAGAAGCTCATTATAGAGAAGAATTATATTAATAAACATAGTCACTACTAATGTTACAGAGTTTAAGTCACTTAGGCAAAAGAATTCAAAATCCAATGAACTCAGTGATCACTTTGTAAGCTATATACTTCAGTGTCTTTGATGAATCAGAACCTCACAATGAATTCATTAACCACATGCTATAGTGCATCACCTTCTTGGTTTGTATGACCTTCTTGGTTTGTATGACCTGCACATAGACAATGTAAATTATACTAACAACAATTTACAAAGAGATATTTTTTCTCATGCTTTCAACAATGCAAGGTATGCAAATAGTTCATCATTAAAAAAAATTATGAAACAAATATTTCTCAATTCACCTGGACAAATTAGCTGCAATTATAGGCTTTTCTACTAAACTGAGTTTCTTAAACCGAGATTGAGATTCATCAAGTTCAAGCTCAAGAATAGCATCTTCGATAGCCTGACCCAATTTATTGTCCTCATCAGCATTATGGAAGCATTCTCTTTCCTTAGCATCAAGAATCAGTTTTCTCCATACAGAGTTGCTATTGAGTAATGTTGCAGCATTTCCTAATATCCAAAGGCAGTATCTGAAGTAAAAGAAAATCAATCCATTAGCTATTTGCATATTGATATAACGTGGAAAGAACACTAAAAAGAATGACCAAATTACAAGAAACATACTTAGCTCGGGTAAGAGCAACATTTGCTCTTTGCCTATTGGAAAGAAAACCTACTTTTCCACTCCCATTAGATCTCACAGTAGATAATATTATAATATCTTCTTCACCACCTTGAAATCCATCAACAGAACGAACACTAACAGAGAAGTATGAATCAGAAACCGAGATGTACTGCTTAACTTTCTGTTGGATTTCGTAAACTTGAGCCTTATATGGTGATATGATTCCTACACTAACTTTCTTCCTGGTCTTCAAAAACTCTGTAAGTAGAAAAACGAATTAATCACGTAAAATTTTCTTTCCTTGTATTCTTATGATTATAGAGATTTTACTTTGACAATAATATATGACAGAAGAGAAGCAGTAAGAGAAAGTAACCTTTTTTAAGATTTCCGATAATCTCAGAGATAGCTGCAACCTCAATTTTGTTCATCAAACTATGATCACTGTTAGACTGTTCTTTACCCTTAGAAATGTTTATAAAAGAATATGAAGCATACATTTTCCCATCAAGAAAACTTTTATCATAGCTTATTCCTCTGACAAGTGGAGCATCAGAAAGTTGCTGATCGTAGAATTCTTTATTTGGGAACATGCTAATGGCTGGACGCATTCTATATTGAACATTGAGAATATGCCTCTTGTATCCCAACAACACCAGTCTTTCAAACAAACTTCTTCCAAATTCAGCCCTTTCAGCAATCTAAAATTTTGATCCATTCATGCATACAAGACAAAACCATATACAATAGCCACAATCAAAATCACACAATAAAAACAACAACTTCTCTTACCTTGCTTTTGACCATAGCAGGAAGTTGTCTCTCATCACCTATGAGGATACCTCTACGAAGGCCTGGAAGTTGTAATGGAATGGCTGATTCACATTCCTTTAGTTGCGCTGCTTCATCAATGATTACAAATCTGAATTGTGTCATCTTCTTCGTGTACAATTTAGAAGAACTTGAAGCTGTACAAAAAACAAGGCACGCATTCTCCAAGCAAAATTGTGATATGTCTTTTCTGTTTCTAAGGTAGTCGGGAAGTGAAATTGACCGAGAAAGTTTACTTAGAATGACAAGGCATTCATCTCTTTCCAAACCTAACAATCCAATGCGACCAAGAACGCTTTGTTTATCTTCGCAATCAGAGATTGTCTGCTTGGAAACATTTTGACCAGTGGAAACTTCAAGAGATTTTAGCAAATTCATAGCTTTCAACATACAGTTCAACACATTTAATGGAATAAAAGATGTTGGCATGTGAGTGTACAAGGTTCGCCTTAGTACATTGAGCTTCTCTCCAAAGTAACTCAACCTCTGCTTTATAAATTGCTCCTCTGTCATGCCAGCACTTTCATTTTTGTCATCCTTGTAGGCCTGGTATAGGCCTACGATATAAGCGTATTTTTTCACCAGAAATTGCTCAAATGTCATTGGATCACGATTCTTACTAACGCGTTTCTTATATGAACCATATGCAATGTCTGCGTTATTGATTCTTCGCTTAGCAAATTCTTCTAATGACATAAGATTCTCATCCTTCACACGATTCTTGTATGAAAAGTAAGCCTCTTCAGGTTCCTTTAGAAACTTGATAGTTGATTCCAGGTAATATTTCCAACCAATATCTGGAGAAAAGCATTTCAACAAATCATCAACACGATTGTCCAAAAACACTGTCTCAAGACCCTTGTAACACTCGATTTTCATCCTAGAACGATTCCCAAATAGCACAATGTCACCAAGCCCATATGTCTCAATCTCAGGTGTATCAACAGATCCCTTAACCAAACCATGCAGCCTAACAGCCAATTCCAACACGGCCGTGTTAGTTGGAGCACATGCCAATGTTTTGGTTTTAAGCTTGAAAAGGTATAGTAACAAGGAAGCAACTGTCTTCGTTTTCCCAGTCCCTGGTGGACCCCATATAAGTTTAATATGGCCATTATGCTCACATTTCTTCATTGTAACAGAACTTAAAACTGCATTCTTTTGAGACTCATTTAGATTATGAGCACTGGTTATAGTTTGTGCAACAGTACTGTAGCTATTTTCTCCTGATAAACAAATCTGACAGTTTTCTCCGTTCTGTAAAGCACAAAGAAAACTTGAAGCATGTTTTTTTCATAGACAATTATAGTTTAGATAAAGGACAAATTCGAGAAAAAAATGTGCATGGACACTTCATATAAACCCTAAACGATGGCCTACCTTTACAAGGATACTATTAAAGATCAATTTTAACATGCATAAATGAGTTCAAGTTAATAATTCTGAATTATGTTAATGCTTTAATAACAGAAGTTTATAAAAAATGAATGATTTATTGATTCTTACCGTTGAATCAGCACCTAGCACTTTCTTGAGAATGTTTGGATCTGCACCCTCCAATTTCGAGGTCAAGGCTTTCAAAATACGAATATTTGTTGTCATGTTCATAAGATACACTGCATAAAGCTTTTGTGATTCGTTGCTCCTCACGTCAATTTCAATATCATTCTCCATGAACTTAGATGTCAGTATAGTGATTTCATCACTAAATATATCTGGGGACTTAAGAACATAAGCAATATGACAATATTCTTTGGTCATTTTCAAGTCATTTATGCGTCTAGGTCTTACATTTGTGAATGCAATGACATCTCCAGTCTCAGGTTCATACTTTCTTGCACCTTTCACATCATCAGTGATGCCCTTCAAGGTAATCTCATAGAACAAATCATAGGGAAAATCGAAGTCCGTAGACCTTTGAAGGGTGTTGACTTCAGAAAAAGGAGCTTGAGACACGCTCATCAAGCTTGAAGACAGGTCACTGTGTGTTTCATCAATCAATGCAGGAATGAATGAATTCATGTAATCTTTTATTGAGTGGAATGTCTGCGGAATCTTCCTCACCTGCGACAAAACAATTTTTCAATAGAAACTCTTAACTTAAAAAGGACTGCATTTTACAGAAAAATACTGCAAAGTGAAAAAGAAACCTTGTGCTTGAAAAGCTTTTCGTTGAAAACATCGTTGAGAGTCCAAGAGAATACAGTATCTACCAAGCTAACATTTTCCATCCTTGCTCACGTTTATCGATCAATCAGTAACACAAGCACCACAAAAAACTCTTCTTTCTCTGCTTCACTTTCTTTTATACACACAATAAACAAGGTCTTACTTAGCATTTAAGGAACTGAAAAGTTTCAAGTACCAAACTGTTCAACAGTAAAAGTGAAAAGCTACTTCAGCTAAATCCAAGAAGATTGAAAACTGTATAACAAAATAAATTTGAATAGAGAACTAACTCAATTCTGTGTTGAAAATTTGAAAGTTTTAGACTTGGGAACTTCTGATAGCTAATGGAATTTTATGAGTCAAGGTACACAAACAGATAAAAGTGAGATAAAGGAATTTTAAAGTATATACCATTATATTTATTTCTTATTTAAATTTTAAAGTTTTCACCTGTACACTTCTCCCCAAAATTGAATACTAGAAGATGAAAATATGTTTTCGTAAGCTTTACTGTTTTAGATATGGAGCTTCCCATGTAGATTTTGATGATTGTGATCATAGATGCAGAGTCTAGAGATTGGAAAGACCCTATAAATTGCAGTCACTAGATGAAAACCAAAAGACCACACGTCAACTCTGCTACACTTTTACAACTTTTAACATAATTCCATAATAGATTATTATGTATAGATTTTGAAAAGCTTTATGATGAAATGAAATTTCAAGTAATTTTACTGTAAATTGGGTATGAAATTGTAAGAATTAAACACAATAAAAATCCACTTTGTCTTTCTTTAACATTTTATTTGGTGGGACTTTTTAACTCATATTCTAGGCTTATCAAATCCAATAACAATATTAGGTGAACCAAAATTATAAATTAGTTCTAAAAAATTGTTAATCATCTTATTTCATCTAACTATTAAACTTGTATCTATCCTGATAAAGGAGGAAGTGACTATTATTTCTCTATTTTTAGGATAAATATTTATCTTTAAATATGTTTAATTATTAATTTAGTCTCAACAATTAATTTGTTTTGGTCTTTTTTTAATTAAGTTTCTAAATTTTAAAAAAAGCTCAATTGAGTTTTAATTTTTTTTTAAAAAAAACTTTATATAACTTATTTTATTAAATTGATATGTGTTATATAGGTTAAAATTTAAGTCCTCATATTTTAAAATATGAGTCATCATCTAATTTTGAATTTTTTAATTTTGACTTGTAATCTTTTAAAGTAAAAAATTATCTAAATTTTAGTATATGATATATTAATATCAATTTAACTAAAATATTAAATATTTTTTACAAAAGTAGAAACAACGAAAATATAGAAATTAAAAATTTAAATATAAAAATCAAATTAATAATTAAATCTAAGAAATATAAGATTTTTGTTTGTCTCTATTCTAATTTGGATAACACTAATACTTATACAGATTTATTATTCTAAATATTAATTACCAAATTAGACACGTGACTTATAAATAAGTTACCAAATTAAAAATCATAAAAAGTTAATAAAATTGTTTTAAATTACCAAATAAGTTAAAAATATTTTATTAATATAAATCATAAAGGAATGTTGAAAAGCTAACCAGACATATTAATAAGTTTACCATGTAGTCAATTTAAAAAAATCAAATATTATTCATATTATATATATAGAATAATTTTCCATCAAAATCAAAACATGAATTCAAATAACAGGAATTCAAATAACAGGAAGAAATTGATTTAACATTTTACTTTCATCAACCAAAATTATTAACAAAGGTGGTGACTTTAGCAATTCTTTGTAGATAATTAACTTCAATTAGCATCCCAAAGACATTTAATTATTCTGTTTTGTTCTTTTTCAAGCACATTTCTTAGGTCCCTTGATATTCTTGTCATGGAATTTGTGCACCATAATGAGAAAGGAATTGTAAAAGTTCACAAAAAAACCCAATAGGGCTTTATTCATTTTATTTTGTTTTCTATTAAATGATTATGCATCACTACTTTTGGTCTGCAAAATTCCTTTTGAATGAGTTTTTTAAGGTGCATGCTCTCACCAGTTTCATTTCAGGGTACCTTTATGAGCAGAAGCCAATGATGACGTGCACCCGAAGTAATGTCTCACTAACATTTTCCAAGAACATAGATGCCTAAATCCGTAGGGAAAAACAGTCCTTATAATATTAGGACGTTTTGCAAAAAGTTGTTTTTTATTTTTATAAATAACAAGAAAAATAAACTATATTTTCAAAAAAAAATTTATCTTTTTCAAAATTAGTATGTTATTTATAAATTTTATAATTAAATTTTGATATAATAAATATGAAAAATGATTTATAAGTTTAAAAAGTCAACATAAAAATATAAATACTAAATTTTATAAAAATACATGCATGGATAAAAATATGAAGTAGATTTTCTAAAAATAACTAAACATGTAAAGTAGATTTTTAAGTATATAAAGATATACTTAAAAATATAAAAATATAAATTTCAGAGTACATTTATGAGCAGAAGCCAAACCATGATGTACACCCAAAGTAATGTCTCACTAACATTCTCCAAGAACATAGTCTGATGCCTAAACCCACTTGAAAAAACAATCCTTATAATATTAGGACAGACTTGTTCTGTTTTGCAAAAAGTCGTTTTTTATTTTTATAAATAGCAAGAAAAATAAACTGTTTATATCATGATAATATTTTCAAAGAATTTGATTTTTATGCGCTAGGGTATGGTGCATATACCAGAATACTCTTTTCAAAATTAGTATGTTATTTATAGTTTTTATTTTTTTTCTTTGAGTTTTTGTGTATTTGTCTCTATTATTTTCTTTTCTTCCATTTATTCTTGTTAGTATGTAATTTATAAGAACTAGTTTTAAATATGTGATTTGTGTCTACGATTTGATATTTATTTGTATTTTTATTAAAATAAATTTAAAATTTTCTAAAAATAATAAATATTTTCAAGTTTATAATTAAATTTTGAATATATTTAATATTAAAAATTATTTATTAGTTTAAAAATTCAACATGTAAAATATAAATATTAAAATTTGTAAAAATAAATACATGAATAAAAATATAAGTAGATTCTCTAAAAATATAAGGATATACAAACATGTAAATTAGACTCACTAAAAATACAAATCAGTATATTAATAAATTGATTTAATATGTATTGTTATATTTATATAATTAATGTATTTGCAAAGTTGTTTAATATGTGTTGTAAGACTTTTCTAATTAATACATGGACAAACTCTTTTCGTGTGTATTGTTAGACTAGTCTAATTCGTACATAGATAAATTTGTTTAGTACATATTATAAGACTTGTATACTCAAATAATGGATAGAGTCATCTAATATGTATTAATAGACTCTGTAAAAGTATATTTATCTAATGTATATTATTATACTTGTATAATTAGTGTATGGGTAGACTCATCTAATAATTGCATGAATAGACTCATATATTGTGTATTTTTAAATTCATCTAATTAGTGTATGAAATAACTCATGAAAAATTTGTCTTATGGTCGTCTAATCAATATATAAACAAACTTGTTTAAAGTGTATAGTTAGACTTGTCTAATATTTTTTGCAAAATCTATCTAATTAGTTAACAAACAAACTTGTATAATGTGTATATTGTTCGTTTAATGTGTATTGTTATACTTGTTTAATTAATACATCATTAGACTCGTCTAATTTGTTGCTATACTCATCCAATTAATATATTTCTCTAGACTTGTTTAATAATTTTTTTTATTATCGTCTAATCAATGTATGAAATGACTCATTCAATATTTTTTGTTATAATCATCTAATTAGTGTATGGACAATCTCGTCTAATGTATGTTGACTGGTGTAAATTTTTTGTTATATTCGTCTAATCAGTGTATGAAAAGACTCATCTATTATATTTTGTCCGACTTGTTTAATTAATGCTTAGACAAACTCGTGTAATATGTATTGTTAGACTTGTCTAATCTGTATATGGCACACTCGTATAACTTGTATGGGTAAACTCTTATAATCAATGGATATTCAGACTCATAGTATCGCAAGACTCTCTAAAAATATAAAGAATAGACATAAATGTGTGGAGTAGACTAGTTAAAAATATAAAGTAGTATATGAATAAAATGGTCTGATATGTAATATTAGATTCGTCTAAATAATAGATAGAGTTGTCTAATGTGTATTATACTTATCTAATTGTATAAATAAAATTAAGAATGGAGAAAATAGTATAAAAATATATTTTCAGTTTTTGGATAAATTAGTTTAAAATTAAAATAAATGGATAAATGAGTAAAATAACTTCATGATATATCAATTTAAAAATAAATCAAATGAAATAACTTTTTGAAGAGACAATTTTTTTATAACACGGTAGTAATAAATATATATAATTTCAATAATATTATTTTAAGAAATAAAAGTAAAGTATATTTTTTAAATTTAATTTTATTAAATGACCAAATAATTAAAATCATAAAAAATATATATAATAAAATTAATATTTTAAATATTTGTTAAATGACGATGTGATTTGAAATTTAAAAAGATAAAATTAAAAATAATATATTATAAAAATGTATTTCTATTTTTAAGGCAAATCAATTCAAAATTAAAATAAATAGTTAAAAAGTTAAAATAATTTATATATATATATATATATATATATATATATATATATATACATATATGTAGCCGTAAAATAAATATAAATAAAAAAAATATAAATTAACAATATTAGATGATTAAAAAATCAAAATTTTCACATTTGTCAATAAAATAAAGCGTGAGTACAAAAATAAAATTTTCTAATATTTTTTTTTATATTATAGCAGATTAAGAATTTTGTTTACTCTTTCATAATGATTTTGTTCTGATTTAACACAATAAATTCATGCATGAGAATATACTTAATAAAACAGTAATTGATGCGATAATGAACTTTGTAAATAATGAATAAAAGCAAAAAATTTCTAATAAAATTAACAGTTAGAAAGAAACCGATGGAATATTTTCATTTTAAGGTTTTTTTTTTATTCTTAATGTTTATTCTTCCTCTTCCACCTCTTCTGTTCCCTGAAAGCAGTTTCAAAAATATTTTGTAATATAACTATAAATTTTCAGTACTTGTTTGATTCTCTTACTTTAAAAACTATTTCTAAACAGATTTTTAGAACCCAGCTAATAATTAATTAATCATAAATATTTTAAAAAATTTTAAAAATTGTTCCCAGGAAACGTCTTAAAACCAAACAAAATCCAGAAACAACTGTTCTATCATGTTCTTAGATTTCCACCTTATTCAATATCTACCTAAATTTCACCTTACATTTAGTTGCATTTTAAAAAGTAATTTAAATAGAAATAAAAAAAACTCTAGCACAACCCAATCAAGTAATGGCTAATTTCTTATCTATGTTAAATTTATATTTCGTTAAAATATATGTATTTTAAAATATTTATTTATTCATATATTATATTATATTATATATATATATATATATATGAAAGTAATATATTTTTACTACTTAATAAATTTAATTATGTTACATATATTTTATTATTTTTATAATTTTTTTAAATAAATTTCTTTAAAACAATTGCTAGTTTAAAATTAAAAAAAAAATATATGTTTCTAAATATTTATTTATCTAATTTATACACACACACACACACACACATATATATATATATATATATATATATATATATATATATATATATTTATATATAATTCCTCTAAATATTGTTTTTATTAATTTATATTAATTTCTAAACATATTTTTAGAATGTATTTATTTAAAAAACAATTTATCTAATTTTTTATTAGTCTAATTAATTATATGTTATATGATCAATTTTAATTTCTTCTAATTATTTATTTTTAATTAATTAAAAATCAAGGAAAAAGAAAAATATATACAATCCAGTTTTCTTAGGAGTAATTAAAACTAGTATTTCAGTAAATATAAAATAGAGTGCTGAAGAAATAAAATTAAAAATTGTGTGTGTACTAAAAAATTCTCATAATTTAAGCACACTGAAAGTCAAGAATAAATACACCATTTATGTTATGCTTATAAAACGAACTCATTTTGAAGGAGCTTTTCACCTCCCTTTCCATTTGCTTCTCTTTAATCTCTTCCCCTTCACATTCCACCAAAATTTTCAAACACTGCACAAAGTTAGCCTCTCTAATTCTGCCTCATGGAACGACTTGAGGCTGATATGTTGTCTTTGTCCGAACTTGATTCTTACTTTGGAAAGTAAGAACTGCAACATACATTTATATATACTACGCTTTTAACATCTTTTTTTTTCTTTTACTTCAGTGTAATGTGTTGCATGCTCATAAGAATAACTACTGATATTCAACCCGATGATTGATGTTGTTTTTGCAATTGTTTTACGTAGAGTTGAGAAGAATGTCACAAGTCTGTTACCAAACAAGACGACTTGTTCTTCAACAGAAGAGGATGATGATAAGTACAGCTTTTTAAACATTGTTTTCTCTTGGAAACTTAAGGATGCTCTGAATGAAGATCTTTACAAAAACAAGGTTCTTTTACCTCTTACTCAAAGGAAAAATCTTTGTCAAAATCTCATTCATATGTAATCTTTTCCGTTTCTTTTCAAGCTTTTGTTGATGCTTTTTCATAATATGTTTCTTCGTTGAATTTATTGGATTTGGTTTACGTACTACTTATTCATACTTACCTTTTTAACTCTTTGAAATATACTTGTGTTATTAACTTTAAAATATTTGAAAATAATTATGAGGAAAGATTTTTAAAAAGGTATATTTTAACTAGTGGAATTAGCGTTGAATACTGTGGAAATTAAACCTTTTTCTCGCAGGTACAGAAAATACCAGCGACATTTGAATCAACATCTAGTTACTTGAACTCCTTCATCACTCCATTGATCGAGGAAACACACTCTGATCTTTGTTCAAGCTTGAAGGGTGTATCTCATGCTCGTTTATGTGAAATCAAGAAGGTCGAGAGGGCCAAGTTTTTTAGACCTAACAAGGACCTTTTATATCTGATAACGTTGAAAAATATATCTGATGAAGTAGAACATGAGGAGGAAAACGGTGGCAAATATGTTCCTGAGTCAGGAGATCTATTTGTTTTAACAGATGTTAAACCCAGAAGAATTGATGACCTGACTAGATCAGGAAGATTCTACCATACTGCTTATGTGTGTGGCCCGAAAGAGTCAGATACTGAAGAAATACTAATACTGTCATCCAAGATAATGGAAATGGATATTCTAAATGAATTTGGGAGGATCAAATCACAAAAACTATATGCTGTATTTCTGATGAACCTGACCACAAATAATCGTATTTGGAAAGCACTACACTCACTGTCGGAGGATTACGACGTGGACATCATTAAGCAGGTGTTGCAGCCAGAACTACACGTAAGATTCACTATATCACCTTTAATTATAATGTTCTATTTCATAATGGCATAGTGTTCTACATATGTAGTTTTATACAGCTAAGATAAATCATTATTGTTTAACTTCAAAAACACTTAGTTTCTCAATGCCTAATTTATACTTTTCAGAGTGGAGTAACATGCGAAAATTGCGTGTCTGAAGAAAAGAAAATACTTCATGGTATCACTGCACGTTGTCTACTGCAAAATCAGAATCTAAATGATTCCCAAGAGAAAGCTGTATCAAGCTGTGTTGGTATGATAAAATGTGACCACAGTGATATCAAACTAATATGGGGCCCTCCCGGAACTGGGAAAACAAAGACTCTTGCCTGCTTGTTGTTTTGTCTACTCAAGTTAAAACACAGATCGCTGGCTTGTGCTCCAACTAACACTGCTATTGTGCTCCAACTAACACTGCTATTGTGCTCCAACTAACACTGCTTATGGTTTAGGTGACATAGTTCTAATGGGCAATAAATCGAGGGTGAAATTAGATTCTTCTCCGGGCCTTAAGGATGTATTTCTTGATCATCGTGTGGAAAATCTTGGGAAGTGCCTTTCTTCATTGTCAGGTTGGAAGCATACTGTGGATTCAATGATCCATTTACTTGAGGATCCTAACAAACAATACTCCTTATATAAGAAAGAAAAGGGTGCTATGTCGTTGGAAGAATATGTCACGTTGAATGACACTGGTGTAGCTTCTGCGTTTCGTGCATACAAGCAAAGATTGACGATTTTTGGCTCCATGACCTTTATGGAGTATGTAAAGAAGAACCGGATGGACATTTACGACCGATTTCATAAGGAACAAGGAGAGATAAGTATCTTGACCAGTCAGCAATTTATAAAGCAAACTTTTGAGGATTTAAGAAGGAAGCTCGAGTTCTGTATGCAAACTTTGTATACACACTTGCCTACATCTTTCATTTCAAGAGAACAGGTGAAGAATATGATTGAAGTCACGGATTTGTTAGCTTCTGTTGAGAAACGATTGAAGGTAACTCTTGATGGTTATGGAGAAAGAAGCATCGGTCCTGATTGCTTTGGATCATCAGGCACATTGTGCCTTAACTTACTTAGATCACTTTCCGAATCAGTTTCCCTTCCTGATATTCCAGAGAGAGGTGGAGTTGAAAAGTTTTGCTTAATGAATGCATGCACAATTTTATGTACTGCATCAGGTTCTATTAAACTGTATACAGAAGGGATGAGTGAAATAAAATTTTTAGTGATTGATGAAGCAGCTCAGCTTAAAGAATGCGAATCTGCTATTCCGTTAAGGCTTCCAGGCCTAAAGCATTGCATTCTAATCGGTGATGAGAAACAACTTCCCGCATTGGTCAAAAGCAAGGTAATTTAGCTGAGTTGTGCTATATTTTATCATTGCTAAATAAATGTAGTTAGATATCTAATATAGGAAACATTATTATATTTTTAGATTGCTGAAAATGCTGACTTTGGAAGGAGTTTGTTCGAGAGGCTCGTACGTTTGGGATACGAGAAACATATGCTAAATTTTCAGTATAGAATGCACCCATCTATTAGTTTGTTTCCATGCAAAGAGTTCTACGGTGGGTTAATTTCTGATGGCCCCAATGTCGTGCATAGTAGTTACGGTAAGAGATTCGTGGAGGGAGAGATGTATGGATCTTTTTCTTTTATTAACGTATCAAAGGGTAAAGAGCATTTTGGTCGTGGAGGTTTTAGTTCAAAGAACATGGTTGAAGCTGCTGCAATTTCTGAGATTGTTGGAAGCCTTAAAGAAGGTTAGTATTATCTCTCTAATTTTCAGTGTGCTAATGTGTTCTGTAATTGCTGTTTTCTATAAAGATATCTCTATATTTATAGTTTTGAATGTGCTATACTGATTCACATCTTAATTGTATTCTGATTTTTGGCAGAGTTTATTAGGACAAAGAAAAGGGTAAGCATTGGAATTATATCTCCATACAATGCACAAGTGTATGAGATTCAGGACAAAATTAAGCAGTACAGTTCTACTTCTCATCCTGGCTTCTCTGTTAGCGTTCGTTCTGTGGATGGTTTTCAAGGAGGCGAAGAAGATATCATAATAATTTCAACTGTAAGGTCTAATGGGAGTGGAAAAGTGGGTTTTCTTACCAATGCACAAAGAGCAAATGTTGCTTTGACTAGGGCTAGGTATGGTACTCGAATATATATTCTGCTCAATCTTACTTTTTTTTTTCTGAGTTACAAATAGGTAATGATAAATTAATAAGAGTGTTTTTAATGCAGATATTGCCTTTGGGTAGTAGGAAATGCAGCTACTTTAGTTTGCAGTGATTCTGTATGGAGAAAGCTTGTTCTGGATGCAAAGAAAAGGGGTTGTTTTTATAATGCTGATGATGACAAGAGATTGGTTCAAGCTATTGACATGGCTGCATTTGAGTTTGATATGCTAGAAGAATCTGATTCACGCTTTAAGAAACTGAGTCTAGGTGATAATAAATTGCCTATCAAATTCTCCAAGTGAGTCCCTATATCTTCATAATTTCACCTATTCATTCATTAGTAAGTCAGATACTTAAGTGTGGAATGGCTTCAAAAAGCTTTTTTCTTCTCCATTTACATGCTGCATCTTTTATGAATTTAGTATTTGGTTTCAGTGTTAGTTTATAATTTCAGTGTTTGTTTAGCTTTGCTTTCTTCTTTATTTGACAGACCCCGAAAATCAAGGAGGTGAGATCAGGAGTTTCAGGATTTTGACGTTGCTATGATCGTTCTTTAGAAAAACAAGTTGTTGAATTGCAGACAGAGTTATTGTCAATTTTTTTCATTTCAGCATTACAGACATATCTTTCAGATGTTTGGTGTCAATATTTTGGTCATTTACTACATCGATTATGCTCTTTGCATGGTGTTTTTGTCTATATCCTTGGCAAAGATAATGGAAAAGCTTCAGTGCTACAAATATATATTTGGAAAAATGTTGATTGATACCTATTATTATTATTTGACAGTCTTTATTGAAATAAAACTGTCTTAACCAAAAACAAATTTTTGTATTTATAAAGAAAAAGAAAGAGAAAAAAAAAATCAAAGATAACGTCAAATGAGAAAAAAAAATTAATGTCAAAGTACTATTGTCCTATGTATTTTCAACCTAATTACTCTTTCTACTATTTTGTTCATAAAAAATACAATTAATTATAGTTTAATTTAGTACATAAATTAACTTGATATAAAAAAAATTTTGTTTTGGCCAGTTCTGTTTTATAACCATATTTCCAAACTATTAACTTGATATAAGTGGGTCAGTGTACCATAAATTCAATCCATGTATGGGAATACAAGGAATCAATGTATCGTAATTTGTATTTTGTATCCATAATATCCATAAAACTATAATTATAAAACAAAAAGTAAGTATTCTGATCATATTTACAAACTTCTGATATTAAATAGTGGAGTTATTAATTAAGCTATAAATCTCTAGTTATCTCTAACTTAGAATAATAGAGATACTAGTAATACAATTTAATATATATTTATTGTTGATTAAAATTCATTAAAATTATATAGTACGAGTGAAATTTAAGTGACATTAGCATTTTTTTTTTATATTTTAAAATTTTCATAATTTTAAATAAACCTCAATCAGGAGTAAAAACTTGTCTAAACAAAATATATTCGAATATAAAAATTATAATATTAGCAATTTCCTTGCGGTTATTTCATCTCAATTTAACCAGAATAGTATTTCATTATTGTTTAATTAGAAGTTTCCAATTACAAAATTTAAGATGTATAATTGCTTGTTCATGCACTTGTATCAAGTGAAAAACTACGTGTTAACACTATAAGATGACACATCAAATTATTAAAAGAGTTTAATAGAAAAAAAAATTTATTATATCTTATTTATGACATGATCAAATATTACTACAAGTCTTTTTCCAGGTTCATGCAAATACTTTGCCAAATTTATTTTAGAATAGCAATAAAATTTATTTATATCTTAGGGCAAAGGAATTTGATATATGATAAAAGATGATGATAAATTTAAAATAAGTTTATTATACTAATAATGATTAGACAGGATGGATAAATAGTATATCTTACTTTGGAGTCAATATAAGCCCCTTCCATGCATGAAAACTTTGGTGTAAAAAGAAATTTTAAAGTCGTGGACGGCAGGATTCGAACCTGCGCGGGCAGAGCCCACATGATTTCTAGTCATGCCCGATAACCACTCCGGCACGTCCACTTGATGTTTATGAACTTATTTTTTACATTAACATATTAAATGTTCTTAAGATATCTATAAAAGCTAAATAATTTTAATAATTGATTATACATATAATTCACTGTAATTAAGAGCTCTATAAAAGCTAAATAATTTTAATAATTGATTATACATATAATTCACTGTAATTAAGATATCTATAAAAGCTAAATAATTTTAATAATTGATTATACATATAATTCACTGTAATTATAATAATTTTTATATTTCTTTTTATATATTAGGAAAGTCAAGAGAGACCAACAACTATTGTGAAAGAAACATTTAGTCAAATTCAGTTGTTTTATATATTACTCTATTTAGTTTAAACTTAAATAAAAAAGTGTTACATTTAAAGTTGAAGTAATGATATAAATCCCAAGTAGAAAGTCAAATTGTGATTCTTTTAAATTTCTAATTGTGAATTCTTCAAAATGTTTGTGCTTATGAACACAATCCCTTATGTCACACCATGAATCAAATCAAATAATTTTATAAACTTAATTATACTTATATGAACGATAGTTTTCCTAGTCTATTGGAAAACATCACAAGGAAATAATGCAGCATAATAAAAAAAAGAATATTGTCCACATATAATTGTCAAACTATAATCGAAAATTTAACCAAGCTTTTGGTACATATGTTTTCAATTGGATTAATGACTTGATATTCTAACTCATACATCTTGATAAGCTATATAATTACTTATGAGAAAATCTAAATGATGAAACAAAAAATTTAAAATCTTTCACTAGTTCTTAGATTTCATTTGTGAATCGCTCATGCTTTGTTCTTTGGGGCTTTGATAATTGTTATGATAATTAACAAAAGGAAGCGAAACATAATTACCTTAGTCAGAGCACCTGCAACCCTAACAACAATATCAAATAATATGACCAAAACAACCTTCTCATGAGCTGGATTTGAAACAATACCTTTGGGAAAAAAGACACACACCCAATAAATTACCTTTCATTCTAATTGTTGATAACTTTTTGGCAAGTATACCAAATCGTTACAAGTAATACAGTGATAAGTAAAGTATCGTTCTCCTCAGGGAATTTGTGTTACGTTATTCAATTAAAATTTATTTATCAAAATCAATTTGAACAACAAAATATAAGTGAATTAATAGTCTCAAAGTATATGACAATTTAAAATTGAAATTAAAATTTAAAGAAAGCTTCATTGGAATTGACTTCATGACCACATTACAGTAACTATTCTGAGCAATATAACTTGCATTCAAACATCAACATCACAGTATCTTGGTTTAATTCCTTAAAACAAGTTCTAAAGAATTATGTTCAATTATTAATTCCTTAAGTAATTAAACATAAACTTTGCATTAAGAACGATGTTATTGATGACCAGAAGAATTGAAACTATTCCTAGCATCTTTCCTTCTGGTTGTTTTTCTTGCGTTAATACTCAAATTTACTTCCCAGTATAATTTAAATATAAAAACAAGTTTATTTTACTTCCGTAAAATAAAATAAAAAGTAAACAAGAAAAGCATACGAACACAATTTATATTGAACAGGAAAGATTACATCAAATGTCAGCCATTACAGTCAATTCCAACAAATAAAAGTTTAGCCGATCCTAGACATCACAAACATACTCATTTCTGCAATTCCTTGCATGATGTGCAGTCTTGATGTCTTCAGAGAGGTCTCCTAATGGTATCCAGAGCAGTTCTCCAGTCTTTCTTTTCTATTTTCGTGTCTCTGTCCCTCTCTCTCTCCTCCAAAGCACGTCTTTTAAGAGACAGTTTATTTCTCATAAAACTGCTCCATTCGCTCAGCGCACAGAAGCAGATTCGCTGTGCAAATTAAAATTAATTCAGCAATCAACTGCACCAACTCGCTAAGCGCACAGCCTCTGGTGCGCTGTGCGAATTCAAGACTTGAAATCTCCAAACTGGCATGATTCGCTCAGCGAACCAATGGTGGTGCGCTGTGCGAATGTATTCTCCTGGCTCTGCGAATTTTGCTTCTGCTATGCGAGAATTGGCTGACAAATTCACTTTTGTACAACTTTTCCTGAACAATATTTTACAACACAATCTACCTCCTATTACGACTTTTCACTGAGTAATAACATGAATAATTACAAAATTGAGATCCTTTATAAGTGTCAAAACATTTGTTTTTCACACTTATCAACTCCCCCAAACTTGAACTATTTCATGCCCTCAGGAAATAACAGAAACATATGAACAACACATAACACACCTGTGACATTTTAATAGAATGACTTTACACATCAGACAAATCACATGCATTCCTAAAGATTCAAACAGGTATGGCACAGTACAATACTCAAAAATTCACCTGTGTATAGAATATGTAAACCAGATCAGCATTTATCATTCTCACCACTCACAGTGTTTGTCCTCACAGCAGAATTGTCCTAGAACTTCATCAGCTTTTGCATTTCATTTGATTCACACACTTCACACACTATTGGTTAAGTCAAAAGGTCTTTTCAGGTTAAGATTTGGCTTGGCTAGAAAAAGAATCATGGTTTTTCTTGGATTCAAAGACACCTATTAAGAAGAGAACAACTTCAATTCCTAATACAGTACCCAAAATATATCATTTATCATATACCATTTTCTTTCACAGCTCAACCTTTTCTTTCCTTTTGAGCTTCTTCCTTTTTTTTTTCTTTCATATATTTTTTTTTCTTCTTTCCCCCAAACTTGAATTCAACCTTAACCTCTTTTAAAACATAATACATGTTCTCTTCTAAGGTGTAAGGTAGGATATCATCTAATAAGCTCAAGGTGGAAGGAAAAAATTTTTCAAGGCTCAAAAGGGTTCACAAATGTATCACAGTGTCTAAAGGTTGGCTATCTGGCCAAGTAGCTATATAATCAATACAAACAGGGCCTTTTTCATCCTTAACCAAAAAGTGTGTGTACATAGAATCATACTCATGCAAAATCCAAGTCCATATCCAGACAATTCAATATCTCTCAATCAGTATATGCGCTCAACACTCACAAATCTGGTCATATTCATACACACAGATAAAAATTTTGAAGCACAGTAACCACAAACATACATGTCATCATCATCAGGAATCACATAACTTAATCAGACAATGCATAGTCATTAAATCAAAACCTCAAAGTTTTTACAACTACAACCAACATCACAAATAAACTGAGTTCCACAATAACATCTAAACTGAAACATCTAAAAACAACATAACAAAAACATAAATAACACATCAATAACAGCGGTCCATCAGCACTCTACCAAGACGCATCTGGCCTGGATCTCCACTGGCTCTCCTGCGAATGATAACTCTGCTGTACCCATCTGGGATCTGGCTCCTCTTCCTCCTCATCACCATCACCTGCCATCATGTCCTCCTGCTCATCTAACTCTGGCTCAGGTGCTCCTGGAAAGGCACTCCCCCACCTGGACTCTGGCCTGCCCTCAGGCCATGGAATCTGCGCAGCAAACTGGTCTCCAGTCATCAGTGAATCGGGAGGAAAATCAGGGATGCCCAATGACAAATGATACATGCTCTCCTGTAAGGACACCTGACCCTGCCGCATAGTAGTGCACCAGTCGTGGATGTCGTCCTGTCTAGCCAGACTCTGCTGCATGTAGCGAGTGAAAATATCATGTGAAGGAACAGATGGCGCTACAGGTGGTCTAGCCGCTCTGACATTCCGGCGTGGAGGGGGGACTGGAGGAGGAGCATTCACAGCAGAGAACTCTTCCCTGTTGCTGCAATTCCTATCAAAGAATTTCTTATTGAGAGGGGGTTGAAGTTTCAAAGCGATATCAGAAACTCCAGGGACTCCACTGGCCTTGCACAACGCTGTTACCAAGGCAGGAAATCCAAGCTTACAAGTATCATTATCAGCAATCAGTGCCATTTCCTAAGAGATATAAGCTCCCACATCCATGTCAATCCCTGTCATAATTCCATATACCATATAAGACCTTTCCAGATTGATGTCGGAAGTATGAGAATTGGGACAAATGTTGGTGAATGTGAAGAGACTCCAGATAGTGGCCAGTGAATTCAAATGTTTCCTTAATATTCTCACTGGTGTCCCACTAGTGCCAAGCTGATAGCCATATCCGGGAAGGCATAAAGTGGAGGCAATAAGGTCATGATCAGGATAGCTAGACATAAAAGCACCTAGAGGGCACGGCTGAAACATCAGTGTATTCAGAATCCTGTTCATTGATCGACGATCATAGCGTACTAGCTTGCCTCTCACTTTTGAAACTCTAGAATGAGGCTGAGAGTGGTCAGGTTCCCAAGCATTTGCATAAAATTCTTTAACCAAGACTTCATCAATCTCATCTGGAAGGCTGGCTAAAACAAAATTCCATCTTCTCTTCTCCAATTCTTCCTGGATATGGTCATACTCTCCAGGTTTCAATTCAACCCTCCTCTCAGGTAATAATGCCCTGCCCATGATGACCTGATGAAACCTATCAGAATGTGCCTCTGAAATAAAGCGGTCCTGATCATAGTTCAGGACAAGGTTCTCCTCTTGGGCTTCTGCAGGTTGGGATCTAGAAGAAGACCCTCGGGTGGTCTTCCTCTTTTTTTCTTGTGTGCTCTTGGGAGGTGCCATCTGCAAGAATTAATAGACAGTGCAAACAATTGTGGAAGATGGGTCAGAGCAAGTGAATGACTCAAAACACATATGCTGGCAGATGGAATTCGTTATGCGCCAGCGTGCGCTATGCGAATTTGCACTTTCAGTGCCTGCTGTCAAGATCAATTCGCTAAGCGACAAAAGTCGCTGTGCGAAAATCTTATCAGAAAGCAAACATGTAATTCGCTGTGCGAATTGCTCGCTAAGCGAATGTTCATATCAGAAAACCAGACCTCTAATTTGCTATGCGAATGTGTCGCCTAGCGAGAGACATTGCTGAGGACATGCACTAGAGATCAAATGACAGCGCAAGTAATGTTTATGCAGAAACACATTTGGCTTGAAAGTGTATAAGCACTATTTATCAGACCACAACCCCTATTATAGTCCCATGAACATTAAGAATCAAAGAAGCAAATGAGTAGGAGTGAAACCTGTGGAGAGTGACCAAGATCAGAGAGTGAAGATGCACTTGAAGCAAAGCAGATGTAGAGTCAAGAATGTGAAATGGTGACAATGGAAAGAAAGTGAAGAATTTGGCAGAGAATGAGGGTGCGTTCGCTGTGCGGAGAGGAAGAACGAATGGTGGCTAGGGTAAAATGAAGAGTGGGAGAATGAAAATGGAAAGAGTAAGAGTTAAAAAAAAACTGAACGAGTAGATTCGCATAGCGCACCACAGCTGTGCGCTGTGCGAATCAGCTCGTAATAAATGTCATCCACTGACAAGTTATTCGCATAGCGCACCTCAGCTGTGCGCTGTGCGAATTTCTCTCATTTTCTGCACATTTGAATAATTTATTATTTTTTTGAATTTTGGTGTTCAGTCGCATAGCGCACCGAAGCTGCGCGTTGTGCGACTGAATATTTTTTTTTTTTTACTAACATATATTCGCATAGCGTACCTCAGCTGTGCGCTATGCGAATTAAAATCAAACTTCCCTCTCACATTTAACTCGCTCTGCGCAAAATTTCGCCTTGCGAATATTTTAACAGAGCTCTCCCTCAAACTTTTGGTACCATAGCGCAAAGTGTGCGCTATGCGAATTAATGCTCACTTTCTCCTCAATTGCTCTAATGATTTTATTCGTCTTGCTTATCCAATGCGCTATGCGAATTCTTTTTAGAGAGAAAATTAAATTTCGTTAATCGCAAAGCGCATGTAATGCGCTATGCGAACTACAATCTCAAATCTCAAAACAATTTCTTTCTCTCTCTCGCATAGCGCGTGAAATTCGCTGTGCGAATTAATCACTGCTGCATAAAATCATCTAGTCGCAGAGCGCACCTCAGCTGTGCGCTGTGCGACTAGAGCGTCAGAGCTCATTCCTCAAGCATCCTTAACACTTCCTCTCCACACTCAAACTTAATAATTACAGAAACACAATCAACAACACAAATATATACAAACATGTGCTAGGGTGCCTCCTAGCAAGCGCTTCTTTAACGTCACTAGCTTGACCCAGAATCTCATGGCTCAGACAATTTAATAATTGTGGTGAGGCGTTCAACCTCACCACCCAAATAAGATTTCAATCTTTGGCCATTAACAATCCAGCTTCTATTTGAATTCTCAGAATTTGGATCCATTAGTTCAATAGCACCATAAGGCTTGACTGCCTTTATCACAAAGGGACCAGACCATTTAGATTTCAACTTACCTGGAAACAGTTTGAATCTGGAATTAAACAACAATACCTGTTGTCCAGGTTGAAAATCTCTCTTGATCAGCTTTTTGTCATGGTACACCTTGATCTTTTCTTTGTATTTTCTTGATGAATCATAGGCAGTCGACCGCATCTCCTCCAGCTCTTGCAATTAAAGCTTTCTTTTACCTGCACACAGAGAAGCATCAAAGTTAAGAAATTTTAAAGCCCAGTATGCTTTATGTTCCATCTCAACAGGGAGATGGCATGACTTGCCATAGACTAATTGGTAGGGTGTTAGCCCTACAGGAGTCTTCAAGGCAGTCCTATAAGCCCACAGGACATCATCTAATTTTGCTGCCCAATCCTTTCTTGAAGATGATACTGTCTTTTCCAGGATTCTTTTTATCTCCCTGTTGGAGACTTCAGCTTGACCATTGGTCTGTGGATGATACGGTGAAGCAATTCTATGCCTCACATCATAGTGTTTCAAGACCTTGGACAACCGGGAGTTACAGAAATGTGATCCTCCATCACTTATGAGGATCCTAGGTACACCAAATCTACAGAAGATTTGCCTCTTGAGAAATTTGACAACAGTCTTGGCATCATTCTTCTGGCATGCTGCAGCTTCCACCCACTTACTGACATAATCCACTGCTACTAAAATATATTCGTTGTTGTAAGAAGAAGGTAGTGGTCCCATAAAGTCCATTCCCCAACAATCAAATATTTCAACTTCTAAAATTGCCTGCAGTGGCATCTCATGTCTCTTTGATATGCTTCCCGTTCTTTGGCATCTGTCACACCCTCTAGCATGAGCATGTGCATCTTTGAACAAGGTAGGCCAAAAGAAACCAGATTGAAGCACTTTGGCGGCGGTCCTTTCTCCACTAAAGTGACCTCCATATGGCGAATTATGACAATGCCATAGGATTCCAGCAGCTTCCTCTGCTGTAACACACCGCCTAAGTAAGTGGTCAGCACCCAGTTTGAAGAGATAAGGATCATCCCAAAGATACTCTTTGGAATCATGAATAAACTTCTTCTTCTGCTGCCAAGTCAAGTCATCAGGGAGAATTCCTGCAGCCTTAAAATTAGCCATATTTGCAAACCATGGCCTCTGTTGAATGAGCATCAGATGCTCATCAATGAACTCTCCCTTTATTTCTCCCTCTTTATCAGTCACCTCAGAGTTAAGAAGGCGAGACAAATGATCAGCAATCACATTCTCACTCCCCTTCTTATCTTTGATTTCCAAATCAAATTCCTGTAACAATAAAACCCATCTTATGAGACGTGGCTTTGAGTCAGATTTAGCCAGTAAATATTTGATGGCTGAATGGTCAGTGTATATGATAACTTTAGACCCTATCAAATAAGGTCTAAACTTTTCAAGAGCATACACAATTGCCAAAAATTCCTTTTCAGTGGTGGCATAATTCAATTGTGCCCCATTCAGAACTTTACTGGCATAATGAATAACATGAAAAATCTTGCCACGTCTCTGCCCCAAAACAGCCCCAATAGCATAATCACTAGCATCGCACATAACTCAAAATTTTGAGTCCAGTTTGGTGCGACTACAACAGGGGCTGATATCAACTTCTCTTTCAAAACTTCAAAAGCTTTCTGACACTCCCCATCAAATTCAAATGGAGTGTCCTTCACAAGCAGATTACAAAGGGGTTTAGCTATCTTGGAGAAATCTTTTATGAATCGCCTGTAAAAACCAACATGTCCAAGAAAGCTCCTTACCCCTTTGACATTCATAGGAGGTGGTAATTTTTTTATCACATCAACTTTTGCTTGATCCACACCTATTCCCCTAGATGAGATCTTATGTCCTAAGACAATTCCCTCACGAACCATAAAGTGACATTTTTCCCAATTTAGAACAAGGTTCGTGGCAATGCATCTCTTCAAAACTACATCCAGGTTCTCTAGGCATAAGTCATATGATTTTCCAAAAACTGAGAAATCATCCATAAAGACTTCAATGCAATTCTCTACCAAATCAGAAAAGATGGCTAGCATGCAACGTTGGAATGTAGCAGGAGCATTACAGAGACCAAAAGGCATCCTTCGGTATGCGAACACACCGAAGGGACAAGTGAAAGCGGTCTTTTCTTGGTCCTCTGGATTCACTACTATTTGATTGTATCCTGAATAGCCATCCAGGAAACAATAATAAGCTTGTCCTGCTAGCCTTTCCAACATTTGATCCATGAAAGGGAGAGGAAAATGGTCTTTCCTGGTGGCTTGATTTAATTTTCTATAATCAATGCACATTCGCCACCCTGTGACTGTTCTTGTAGGAATTAATTCATTTTTCTCATTCTGAACAACAGTCATACCTCCTTTCTTAGGAACAACATGCACAGGACTCACCCAAGCACTATCTGAGATAGGATAAATCATTCCTGCTTCAAGCAATTTAAGCACTTCCTTTCTCACCACCTCTTTCAAAGTAGGATTCAACCTTCTCTGTGGTTATGCTATGGGCTTATAATCCTGTTCCATCATGATCTTATGCATGCAGTAGGTTGGACTTATGCCTTTCAAATCAGAGATGTGCCAACCTATTGCCTTTTTATTCTCTTTCAAGATTTTCACTAATTTTTTCTCCTCACTGTTTGATAGAGAATTGCTTATGATCACAGGCTTCTTAGAATTTTCTTCTAAAAACACATACTTGAGATGATCAGGAAGCATTTTTAATTCCATTTTTTCCTGATCATCCAAATCAGCCTTCTCCAATTTTTCCACTCTCACATCAGTTGAATTCTCTTCTTTTAATTTTTCTAGATTTTGTGAAATCTCCTCCACTTCAGATTCTTCTTCAACAGTCAGCTCTTCACAAGCATCAACCAATACACGCTCTAAAGGAGATTTCACATACATTTGATTTTTTACAGTCTCAATTACATCATCCAGTACTTCAACTCTGAAACAGTTCCCTTTATCTTTTGGATGTTGCATAGCCTCCACAACATTAAAGGTTACTGTTTCATCATGTAGCCTCACCTTCAAATGACCATCATCAACATCAATTATGACTCTAGCAGTTTTCATGAAAGGTCTACCCAATATAAGGGGGACTTCAGTATCCTCTTCCATGTCAAGAATAACAAAATCTACTGGAAAAGTAAACTTATCAACTTTCACCAGTACGTCTTCAATAACTCCATATGGGTATTTTAAAGACCTATCTGCTAATTGTAGAGTCATCCTTGTTGGTTTTACTTCCATGTCTCCTATTTTCTTTAACATGGACAAAGGCATCAAATTAATGCTTGCCCCTAAGTCTATCAATGCTTTTCCAATAGGGAGTTTTCCAATTGTACATGGAATAGTAAAGCTTCCAGGGTCTTTGAATTTTGGTGGTAGAAGTTTTTGGATGATGGCGCTACAATTCCCTTGCACCTCTATTGTTTCTTCCTCAATATACTTTCTCTTCTTGGTCAACAGATCTTTCATGAATCTAGCATAAGAGGGCATTTGTTGAAGTGCTTCAGAAAAGGGAATTGTAATTTCCAGCTTGTTGAAGAGAGCCATAAATCTAGAAAATTGACTTTCTTTTTCCTTCCTAGAATATGTCTTTGGGTACGGTAAAGGATTCACAATCTGTTTTCCTTTTTGGCTCTCTTCACTTTTTTTATTTTTATCTTTCTGCTCTTCCACTTCTTCTTCTTTATCTTTTTGTTCCTCATTTAACTTTTCCTCCTGATCCTCTTTCCTCACAACTACACTTTCTAACACTTTACCACTCCTTGTTGTTATAGCTTTACAGTGCTCTTTTGGATTTGGTTCAGTGTTAGCTCCAAATGTATTTACAGGCTTCTCTTCCAATTTCTTGGCCAACTGACCCATTTGAACTTCTAAATTTCTTAGAGATGCATCTGTGCTCTTTTGATTTGATATGGACATCTGCATAAATTGTTGAAGAGTTTCTTCCAGTTTTGATGTCCTATCCGAAAGAGTGGGTTGTTGTTGAAACTATGGAGGTGGTATACTGGAACTAGCCTGACCCATGCTAGGATGAGGTCTCCATCCTTGATTATAATTTCCATAATTACCAGAACGGCCTTGATTTCCCATGTAATTGACCTCTTCCTTAGCATTGGTAAGAATAGCACACTGTCCATTTTGGTGCTCTCCACCACACAGTTCACACCCTTGCACAGTATGTTGTGCCTGTGATACATTTTGAATCTGTAATTGTGATACCTTTTTCATCAGAGACTCAAGCTGTTGAGTCATAATTTTATTTTGGGCTAATAAGGCATCTTGGGATTGCAACTCAAACATTCCCTTCTTTTGATTTTGTCCTCTCTCACCCTGAACATCATTGTCGCTAGATGCCATATTTTCAATAATTTCATGAGCTTCATCAGGTGTCTTCCACCTAATGTTACCTCCTGCTGAGGCATCTAGCATCAATTTTGTGTGAGATTTTAAACCTCCTAAGAACAGGTTCAATTGAGTGGGGACATCAAATCCATGTATGGGAGTCTTTCTTAACAATCCCTTAAACCTATCCCATGTCTGACTCAAAGTCTCTTCAGGTTCCTGTTGGAAAGAGGATATCTCTTGCTTACCTTTGTTTATTTTTGATTGAGGGAAATACTTCTGCAAAAACTTTGACACAACGTCATCCCAACCTGTCAGACTTCTCTCAGGAAAAGAATTTAACCATTTCTTGGCATTGCCTGCCAAAGAAAATGGAAAAAGACTAAGTCTGATTGCCTCCTCTGACACATTCAACATTTTCACAGTGTTGCAATATTCATTAAAAGTTGCCAGATGATCATAGGGATTTTCGTGTGACAATCCTGAAAACTGATTACTTTGAACAAGGTGTATCAATGCTGGCTTCATTTCCATGTTAGCCGCAATTATCACAAGTTTGGCTATACTGTTGAAAGAACAGTAACTGAAGCATAATCTTCCAACGTACGCCTTCCTTGTTCATTTTCCCTGTTTTCCTCCATCTTTTTACCCTCTTGGTCAGATGAAGAAAAAGCGTTTGAGGATAAGCTGGATTCTCTAGCTTCTTTTTTCCTATTTTCTCTTCTACGCCTACTATTATTTCTACGGGCTGTCCTTTCAATCTCAAAATCAAACAATAAATTCTCAGACTTTGTTCTGCGTGGCATACAGAACAAAAATCTTCAATGACCAACCCAAGAAATAACAACAGGAACAAAACACAATATATACAGATACACAGAAAACTAAAACAATGAATTTACGGAGATGGGAACAAAATTGAAATTGATAAACAACTAATTAAAATAACAAAACAATCAAACTCCCCAGCAACGGCGCCAAAAACTTGATAACTTTTTGGCAAGTATACCAAATCGTTACAAGTAATACAGTGATAAGTAAAGTATCGTTCTCCTCAGGGAATTTGTGTTACGTTATTCAATTAAAATTTATTTATCAAAATCAATTTGAACAACAAAATATAAGTGAATTAATAGTCTCAAAGTATATGACAATTTAAAATTGAAATTAAAATTTAAAGAAAGCTTCATTGGAATTGACTTCATGACCACATTATAGTAACTATTCTGAGCAATATAACTTGCGTTCAAACATCAACATCACAGTATCTTGGTTTAATTCCTTAAAACAAGTTCTAAAGAATTATGTTCAATTATTAATTCCTTAAGTAATTAAACATAAACTTTGCATTAAGAACGATGTTATTGATGACCAGAAGAATTGAAACTATTCCTAGCATCTTTCCTTCTGGTTGCTTTTCTTGCGTTAATACTCAAATTTACTTCCCAGTATAATTTAAATATAAAAACAAGTTTATTTTACTTCCGTAAAATAAAATAAAAAGTAAACAAGAAAAGCATACGAACACAATTTATATTGAACAGGAAAGATTACATCAAATGTCAGCCATTACAGTCAATTCCAACAAATAAAAGTTTAGCCGATCCTAGACATCACAAACATACTCATTTCTGCAATTCCTTGCATGATGTGCAGTCTTGATGTCTTCAGAGAGGTCTCCTAATGGTATCCAGAGCAGTTCTCCAGTCTTTCTTTTCTATTTTCGTGTCTCTGTCCCTCTCTCTCTCCTCCAAAGCACGTCTTTTAAGAGACAGTTTATTTCTCATAAAACTGCTCCATTCGCTCAGCGCACAGAAGCAGATTCGCTGTGCGAATTAAAATTAATTCAGCAATCAACTGCACCAACTCGCTAAGCGCACAGCCTCTGGTGCGCTGTGCGAATTCAAGACTTGAAATCTCCAAACTGGCATGATTCGCTCAGCGAACCAATGGTGGTGCGCTGTGCGAATGTATTCTCCTGGCTCTGCGAATTTTGCTTCTGCTATGCGAGAATTGGCTGACAAATTCACTTTTGTACAACTTTTCCTGAACAATATTTTACAACACAATCTACCTCCTATTACGACTTTTCACTGAGTAATAACATGAATAATTACAAAATTGAGATCCTTTATAAGTGTCAAAACATCTGTTTTTCACACTTATCAATTGTGACTTTGTTTTACAGGTTCACCCTCTACCTAAAATCAAATTAACAAAGACTACATTCAGGTGAATTCTTTTCCCCCAATGCCCGTCAGGCTAACGAACTTGGGAGGGAGGTAAAGGTAAAGTCAGTGGAGACTCCAACTTTAAGTAACTTCCCTAGAAGGTCAATTAGTTCCAATGGTAGTGAACTGAAAGTTTTTTTTTAAATTTACTACATTTGGAAGAAGACAAACAAGATTGAGTCGAGCGAGAGCACAATAAGTTCCATTGGTGGGCTATCGATCTTATCCCATTTTAGACATAATAAGAAGAGTAGCAATGCTATAATTAAAACAATGGGACTTCTCAAATTTATTAGCAACAGATGAGATATACTTTAGAGGTTGATGGTGTATCTATAGTTAAAGATGATACCATAATTTGTTAAATATATTGTGCCAAATTATGCAACTATTATACGATGTAATGAAAAAGTTTTAATTTCATGTAATTCACATGTTGCTCGGATGAAATGATGAAATGCCCCTAATAAATTAGCATATTTACTACACAAATGTTCAGTTATTAAGTCTTTAATCAATTCCAAGCAAGCAAGGAACCGATTGCACTAAACACATTGCTTGCATTGCTTTGCTACCAAGTTCATGTGTAACTTTTCCTTTTCCATTTCCTATGCATTTTCTTTTGCCATACACACAGACTTGGAGTCATAGAGATTCCTAAATGAAGGAAAATATTCTTGAGAGCTACAATTCACCATTTCAAATTGTTTGACTCCTTTGACTCTCCTTGATAAAACCATGATATTAACTACTGGTTGGTAGGATTTGTGGCTTATAATAAGTGTCATTGGTAAGGATATAAATTCATCACTATTTTTGTTGGAGTCTTCACGCATACATTGTTTCAAGGAAGCTTTGAAGAGAGTTTCGAAGAAGGCAAGAAAGTGTGTTCAAAGAGAACCTAAGGTGAGTGTTTTTGTTTCATTTGGAGTGTACTGTGTGGTTGTTGTATGATGCAGGTTTACAAAGATGAGTGGAAGATGAAGGTTGTTTAAGATGAACACGAAGCAACCATACATGCAAGTTATTCCATACTCGTTAGCCATTGCAGAAATGGATCTTCGTGTTGTGCACGTCAAAGTTGAAGAGGTTGAAGATGAAGATTTGTCCATTATAAAGGTTGAAGATGGAGATGTTATGATGAAGGTTGCAGGTGAACATGGGTGGGATGACGTAAACATTGTTGTTGGAATCGCTTCCATGGAGGCTTTATCCGATTCCAAGCCATTTGCACAAAACGAAGGAGCTATATCTGATTTTGCAAGCTAATGTATTTGGTTCCAGTAAGGAACGAGGCACCCGTATTTGATTCCACAGGGGCTATATACAATTACAGCCTCCCTTATTTAGTTCCACAAGGGTGTATTCGATTACACCCTCCCTTATCCAGTTTCACTAGGTGTATTCGTTTACAACCTCCCTTATTCGGTTTCATAGGGGTGTATTCGAATATAGCCTCTGTTATTCGATTCTAAATGTGGTTATTCGGTTTCAAGCTCCCTCATTCGGTTCCAACAGGTTACACGAGCTTGGATTGGGTTTCATAGGATTTGAAAGGTTGATAATGGCCTTGAAATTGTTACTTGCAGCGGGGAGAAATGTGGTTAGTGGCACCGGCAATCCATGTAGTGAAAGTGGAGCGAGAGTGCATCGAGAGTTTGAGAGTTCATGCAGTGAAAGTCCATGCAACGCATTCTAATGGCAACACCTCTAACCATTTGTTTATGTTGCAGGTGTTAGCAAGGAGAATCGTTGTCATTTTTGGTGGATCTGGTGCAACTTTGAATGGGAGCAACATTGTCAAGGTGGTGGAGGTTGACCTGTGCATAAAGGACTTTGTGCAGGTGATGCGCGTTGAAATGAAAGCACTGTTAACTAGTTTCTTGTCTTGCAGGTGTTAACAAGGAGAAGGGTGGTTGCTTATACTTTTAAAGGTGGTGAAGGTGTGCTTGTTTTGGTGCTCTATGTGTAGTCGGTGAATTTGTGATGCTGTGAAAGGGGAGCATTATGTAGTTGGTGAAGGTTTATCGGCTTGAAGAAATGCTAGAAGGTAGTTGATGTTTTAACAAAGTGTGTTTGTTTTTATTCTCGTTGGTTAAAATTGGTTCTGTTTTTGCAAGGTGAAGGTGAAAAGTGTTGGTTGAATGGTCAATTCAATTTCTTAGAAGTTGAAGAAGGTGTTAAACTCGACATTCGTCACCCTTAATGCTACTTGTTTTAACACTTGATAGAATTTGAGATATGAGTGAATGAAAGAGGTATTTAATTCCATTGTGTTGTTTTTGACAAGGCATATATTTAGTAGGATAGGTGTTGAACCTACATATATATGACTTCTTGTATTTGTTTGATGTTTCGCTTTGTTATTTTATGGTGGTGGGTGGTAATTTGGAAATGAAGTGGTTGTATTGGAGGATTTCATGCTTGGTTGATGTTTCAATCCTCGTAGGTGAGCTGCTCTTAATTTGTTTCTTGCTAAAATACCTTTTGGATCATCTGTGGTGCATTGTATTATAGGTTTATTGAAGATTTTGTGTTCTTGGGTTTGAATTTATGGTGGTTGTATCTCACAAAATCTTGGTTCAATCTTGGTTGAAAGCTTGTTAAGTGCAGGAGGTATGTCTTATAATATGCGTCTTTTTTAATCTCTATATGTATGCATGAATTTGGTAATAAGTGTATCTTGAATGTATTATGCATGACTTAATTATAATGTTTATGTTAATTAGACCTATGAAGTTGTTAAAATGTTAATTGACCTTATTTATGACATTGTGATGTTGGTAATAATGTTTATATTTGCTTAAGTAAATATATATGGAAGATAAATTATATCTGTCTCATTTGGACCGTGAAGATATAGTGGATAATGTGGTTGGTGTAGACTTCAATATAGTTGCAAACTTACATTAAAAAATTACAAATAACCACCGCACTGGTCGCATTGACAATGTTATGCATTGTTGGACATGCCTTGAATATATTGAATATGTGTTCGAGTGCATCAAATAGTGTTAGCGATTTTCTACCAGACAAAGACCGTCGCAAGGAGAAAGTATTGTCTAACCTTGTGCATACTAATCGGTGTCAAGACATTATTTGAATGGGTCAAAAGGCATTTATTAATCTTTGTGAGAGACTAAGAACAACTGCTTAGTTAAGGACACAATTCAGTCGACAATGGAGGAACAAGTAGCTCAATGTCTTCATATAATTGACCATAACGTTAAGAATTGAAGTGTGACATTTTTCTTCCATCAATGTGGGCTTACCGTTAGCAAACACTTTCACATTGTGTTGGATGCTATTTTAAGTCTAGAATCTAAATTTTTAATTTAACCCTCAGAAAATTAGGTTCATCCATATGTCCTACACAACATTCGATTTTAACCGTAATTTAAGGTAGTGATTTCAATACTTAAGATTTAATTTTATGAAAGTCCAATAATGTTTTTGACTTTTTTCACGAGTTCTTATTTTTATGACTAGGATTTTTTAGGGGACATAGATGGAACTCGTGTACGAGTAAGGGTTCAAAAATCATATGCTCTAAGATTTTGAGGAAGAAAAGATTGGCCAACTCAAAATGTGTTTGTCGCATATGATTTTGATATGAAATTCACATACGTTCTAGCTGGTTGAGAAGGTATAACATCTGATTCAAGAATTTTAGAAGATGCTCTTACTAGAGATGATCTGTTGGTTATCCGCGAAGGCCAATGTGTTGATTGAGGTCTTAGTTATTTTGTTATTAGTGACTAAATACTGCTATATGTACAATATTGTAGGAAAGTACTATCTTGGCGACGTTAGATTTATGTTGAGAAGAATAATAATGACTCCATATAGAGGCGTCAAATATCACCTTAATGAATTTGCATGCAGAGGACCACAAATATTGACTAATTCTTTGAAGAGGTTGAATATTTTTAACGTCAATATTCAGACGGTGCTTCGAGTTTCTGTCTTCACATCCATCTCGTACAAGACGTCTAATAGGGATGTTAATACAATATCGTTTGAAAATGTTGCTTACATAACTAATCGAAGGAATTTCATTATAAACTATGATAAATATAGTTCTACCTTATTATGTTTGAACATTTTTTATCTCATGTAATATTGTAACTTGACTTAGTTATTTGTTTCATCATGAATATTCAATTTCACTTCAATAAGAAAATAATTATACCACTTTGTAGTAAATTGTATTCACAAAATATTATATTTTAAAAATGGCTTAATATCTATTTTGATCCCTATTTTCGTAACTTTTGTTCAAAGTGGTCCTCGACTTTTTATGGCGTTTAAAGTGGTCTCCTTTTTTGTAATTTTTGTTCAATCTAGTCCTTTTCCCTGACGATGTCTAAATTGTTAAAGGCAAAGTGTCCATGTGAGCTTCAGTGAATGACATGACTACCATTTTCTCTTATGTGCATATACTTTCACTACTAGTCTTACTTTAAACTTGTCAACTTCTCCCTTTTCATTGAGTTTGATATTGTAAACCCACTTTACTCTAACTACTTTCGCTCCCTTTGGTCGATCAATTAATTCTCAAGTGTCATTTTACTCAATCGCCCCATTCTCAACATTTCTCCATTTTTCTATCTTCACAGGTTCTTCAAAATTGAGTGAGTCGGCACCAATAGTATACAAGGCAAAGAATGTTGAGTAGAAGACATCCTCTTCATCAGACAACCTTTCACCAAACACATAGTCTCTTAGCCAAGTTTATTGCTTCCTACTCCTCTCTTTCATAAGACCTTCTGAAGTCTCTTAATTAGTGGCAAGAGACTCCTCTGGTTGTGCATCCACAACATCTTCTTCTACAGGAGATTCTTCTGAAACAACTTTGTCATCATCTTCCTATTCTAGCTCGCAAATAGTAGTGAACTCATGGTTGTTCCATTCCCATGCTTCATTTTTGGCAAAAAATCACATCTTTGCTTACTATAATTCTTTGTCAGAGAGGATTGTAGAGTTTGTATGCCTTTGATTCGTCACTGATTCTAAGTAAAACACACTTCAAGCTTTTCTCATCTAGTTTAGATATCAAATAATTAGGTACATGAGCATAAGAGACATAACCAAAGACTCTAAAATGATGGTTTGATTCTGTTCCAGGCTTCTTTGAGTGTTTTATCCTTCACCACTAGCATTGGACACCAGTTTAACACGTGCACAACCCAATTTACTCCTTCTGGCCAAAAGGTTTTACACACTTTCTTTTCAGATAGCATGTTGCGAATCATATTCATGATTGTTTGATTCTTTCGATCTTCAACACCATTTTCTTGCGATGAATATGCAGTTGTTAATTTCCTTTGCACTATATGTGCATTGCAAAAGTTGTTGAATTCTTGAGATGTTAACTGTCCACCATGATTTATGTGCAACCCTTTGAGTGACACATTTGTTGCTTTTTCAACATGTAACTTGAAGCTTTTAAAAACATTAAAAGCCTATGATTGCTCTATGTCCAATGCCCTCTTCCTCGTCCAGCAAGACCAACATATTGGTTGCTCTATGTCACTTTTCACTATAGGAAAAATTGATATTACCAACTGTCAAAATCTGTCACTAATGTATAAAATGTGTCGTTAAACTTTACTGATAGTTTACCTACATTTGTGGCCATCAAATCTTGATACCGAAGTGAACTTTAAACATAACTCAATCCCACAAAATTGGCTTGTAAAGTGAGGTTTTGCACCCACTTTTACATTCTAAATTGACCTTATCTTTAGTCAATGTGAGACTTCCAATACAAACACACACACACATAGAGTATATAAATGAGTGCAAACCTCACCTTTTATATATAATAAAAGAAGAATAAAATAATTAATATTAATATATTATAATGCATCATAATTAATAATAACTGATAATAAATATAAATATTAAAATTAGGGATATTACATGAAATTTTAAAAGCTAATTAATAATGTGTCGTCATTCACACTCATTTTAGAAACAATAATAATGTTACCTTATGACGTTGATAAATGAGTGAACTAAAAGAATAATTATATTTTGTATTAATATGCATGGTAATGTATAAAATTGTTATTTGTTTATGTTATATTTAACTTAAATTATTCCATCAAATATATTTTATCTTAAAAATATCTTAATTTAACTTTTTATATAATGTGTTGCAATACAATGCACAAAAATGAGCCTTCTCTTTTTCTTTCTATATACATTTAAAAATACTTTTAATTTAATTTAATTTATAGATATGCTAATTTTTTTAAAATTTATTATATAAATAAAATTATAAGTTTTAATAAAATCACATATGAATAAAATATATAGATAAATAATATATAAAAAATATTTCCTATTTAATTAATAGAATGAATAGTTGATTAAAATAACATTCATGTCTATTTTCTATATTTATTGTAGTAATTTTAATTTCTATAAACTAACTTATATAATTTTTCTTCAATGTTATTTTAAAATGGATAAATAAAATTTTTGAAATTATGAGTGAAATTTAAATTTAATTTTTCAAATAATATATTCTACTTCTAACGTACAAATATCAAAATTATTTTTATTTAATAAAATAAAAAATTAAATTTACTTTATCTTGAATATTACACTGAGTAGCATTTATGTGAAAAAAGTTAAAATAAATTTGTAATTAATTAATATATTTTAATTACTTATAAAATATTAAAGTCAACTTTAATTATTTACATTTTTTCTTAAAAAATAATTTTTAATTATATATTTTTTACTGTTTATTAGATACATGTTTTAATTATTATAACAAAAATTGATGTATATTTTTAAAGAAAATATAAACAAATTCTTACATTTATTGAAAAAATCATTAAAAAGGATAAAATCCAACATAAATAATATAAATATAGATTTTAAGTAATGAATTTAGTTTGTTTACTTTAAAATTTATTGTCAATTAACTAATCTTGTATGACTTAATATCTTTTACGAGTATTTTCCCAATAGCGAAAACAACAAATAATACTTGAAATCTAATAATCATTGAAACAGAACAAAGTTGACTCAACCTTTAAAGACTATTGGAATGAAAACCACCTTATTATTTAACAAAAGAGAAATAGTGTTAAGGTAATATTTCAAGCTTTATCCACATCAATATTTTTAAGAATAAGTTTCTTCCACCAAACTATAGATAAGTGTCCAGAAAAATTATAGCATCATTTATATATTTAGGATATGTTCAACATTGTATAACTTCTGTGTAAGAAAAAGAAATTTAAGTATGGAGTTTGTTTAGAAGTGGTAAAGTTTATTTTCAATTATCTGACATTAATGATGAATAATTTACAACTAGATTCATTGCTAAGTTGTAGATGTGAAAACAATGATTAATTCCTTGAATTAAAATCATAGGAGGCATTCTCTGAGTTTCATGAGCAACAATGAAAAATACACAGTTTAGGCAAATTGAAATTGTATTCAAAGGATTGGTGAAGAGAAGGAGAATACATGTTATGTACTTGAAAATTTTTATTTGTTCAAGGAAGAATACTTTTTAACTAAATGTGAGGGATGAAGATTTAGAGACGGAAAGATGGTTTAAAAATGTCAATGGGCTTTTGGTGTCCACTAGTTCAGTAGTTTAACTTGTAAATACCATTATTATCAAAGTAAAACTTATAAAAACTTTAAATTTGGTCTTTAAACAGTCCCATGAATATAAGCAATCTTTAGGTCAAGGAATGATTTGACACAATTTTTTATAATGATTTTTCTAAAAAGTAAATTATTTTGACTTGAAATTTATATCAATCCCTCTACTTTTTTTTTTCTCTGCATATATGATTAACTTAAATTTTAATAAATGTAGAAGTCATTTAAGTTTAATATATACTACACATTCTCAATTATATATATATATATATATATATATATATATATATATATATATATATATATATATATATATATAGTATTTCATCTCAAAAATTGAAATTAAGTAAACTTTAACACCTTTCATCTTTTTTTTTTTCTAAAATAAATATGACATTTTATTGCAATACTTTTACATGAATGTTTTAGGAAGAAATTAATAAATTAATATAATTAACTATTTTTTTTAATTTGTGTCTATTCGATTTTTTGTTGTTTATAATTGAGAAGAATGAATGTGGGACAATTATACATATATAATTGCTCAGAGTTAACAATTTGAAGCATAAAAATTCCTATCTTTTTGTATTATCTATGAACATATAACAATGGAAGCCTCCCCAAAATCTACAAAAGTCAGACTCATATTTTCTGTTAGTTGTATCACTAGATATTTGAAGAAGTTCTAACTAAATTACATTAATCTAATTTCTTTTAGCATCTATATCCATTTTTCAACCATCTCCTCTATAATTACAAGTATTGTTAATATTTGGATGTAAAAGAAACTCTGAATACTAACTTTCATTGAATATATACATAAACATAAGTTCAACAAACATCATTATAGTGATGGTGATTCTCCCTCATCTGTTATTTAGATACAGTAACAATTTTATGGATAAAAGGATAAATGGGAATATTTTTGAGTGGTGTAAATGCTTTGATTCTACCCCTTTTTTTTATCTCTACCACTAACAATTGATTTTTCATTTACAACTATTAGGAACAACCCTTAACTTTTGGGTATAAGAGTTGTCAAGTCTGAGCTCATCTCTCAAAAATGGCTCTACTTAGGACTGAAGGGATTAAAAAAACGTTTGAATGTGGTGTTTATGTGACCAAAGGATCCTTTTTAGGAAAATAAATGCATTATTTTTAGGAAAATAAATTCAGCAATTTTTTTAGTTTGGTTGGTTATTTATCTTTACTTCTTTGAATGTGTATCTTAATGCATAAGCAACTTTACTTACAACAAAATGAGGTGGGAGAACTCAAAAAGAAAGTAACTTTGTCTATTTCAAGAAAGTTGAGACTAAAAGAACACAAATGTTTTATCTCTCAAGTGTTCTCCAATAACAAGATATCTCAAACTATATTCTCTTTTAAAAGTGCTATCTTGGATAACTAGGATGCCTTGTAGACATGACATAAAATTTTATTGTCTATTTTTTGTTCTTGAAATTAGGTTTGGAAAGATCCGAAATTTTCAAAATATATATTATGTATTTTTGTTTCATTTCAACTAACATAAACGTATCAATCTTCCCATTATAATTGAAACTTTGAAAGTAAATGTCTTTTGACTTGTTATATGAGACTTTCTTTTTCCAGCTCAACTTCCAATTCTTCCATAAAGTTTAGAAATCAAAGGTTTTCATTATATTTTCCAAGACTCCAAGCTACACTCCATTAAGCTCCTTCTAGACCTTCTTTCCACACCAACACTCAAAATTGATAGGGACATATGAAAGTCTACGTATATAAGTCCAAAATCCCCACTATTCATCATCAATGCTGGGTGGATTGTTACTAGAAAATATTGATTAACACATTTACACTACCTTGGAATTTGATTTCATATTTCATATGAGGAAGCTTAAAAAGATAAAGCATCATATCACATTATCATGACTTGGAAATCAACCCAGAAAAGGTTTTCCCAATTGAAGACAACAAAGATAGTTTGTTCTACTAAAGTCAGAAAATTATGAATTCTTAATTAAATTATTCATCAAACACAAGAAAAGTTCACTTGTCCAAAGAAATGAGTTATATATATATACACGCTTCACCCTACTTAGAAATTCACTACTGGATTGATATATAAATGATTAAACTAATGAATTTATGTGAGTTTACAGTTTCATCCATACCAATATATCATGAAAGGGTATATCTATAAAAATTAATTCAATTTTTAAAATTATAGTAATATTTATTGAATATTATTTTAGTTCTATTCAAAGAGTTATATATATGCACAAAATTCAATAAATCATTTAACTTGAACTATTCAAAAATCATCTATTAAATATAATTTTTAAATAATTAATTATATACATAATAAAATATTAGAAATCGACTAGCTCGAGTGAAGAAGTTTTTCTATAAAAACATTAAAATAATGAGTCGTCGTGATCTAAACTATAAAATTGACTCTTTTTTTCCCATTTAAATTTCGAAGAAAAGGAAATTTGAAACTTAATAAAAAATTGTTTAGATCGATAGATCAAATATTTACGTTATCAAAGAAACAAAATTGAATCACTCGAATGTCTTTTTATTTATGTCTAATTATTTTATAGTCGCTCGTATATTTAGTTATAAAAATGAAAGCTCATAAATTTATATGATAATACCTTCTTCCAAAGGAACAAAATATGTTATTCTTCTATATAAATTTACGTTTTAAGTATTCTCTTATTAATCTATGTGTTCCAAATAAATATTTTTTTTTATTGTTAGCTCATATCTTATGGAAGGAGGTCATTCTAAAAAAAAGCTCAATTGTTTCATAAAAGACATCAAAACCAATGGCAATATCTTTGATTACATGTTAAAGTACCTTAAAAAAGAGATAAGTGTATGTTTATTTAATATAAAAAAAATGAAAAGAAAAAAATGTAAGGATATAACTCTGGCCTTTTGCTGTTGGTGGCTTGGAAGGAGTTAGGTATGGCGGCTTTCATGTCATAAAACTGTTGGGTGCATGCTGCATGTTGCATGTTGGGGGAAACCATAACATTTAAATTATATACTTAGTAATAATTAATGGTTGGTGACATTCCATTGGACCATACCATCATAAAAATAAAAATTATTAAATTAAACAATTCTCAAAAACAGTAAAACCATTCCCATCATCAATAGGAAGTTTTAAACCTTCAAATAGAATAATATATAAATCATTTTCTCATGTTCTCCTTTTCCTTTTAGTTTGTCGTTTTCATTAATGTAAACGATAAGACAGAGGACACTACAAAGTACAACCCTCAATTAGTTTGGTTAATCCGTTAATGCCATGGAAACATTGGAACAACGTCAAAACAAACAATGAACTAAAAGGAACACACTGGTATTTTGTTGACCAACGATATCAATGTCTCACACAAACACGACAATGTAACTTTTGTTCTTACCACATTACCATGCTTGGTCTTGTAATTTCCACCTTTTAATAAGCACGAGTAACTTGTAACGAAAATTACCATCGAATTTCACTCTGTTGAAGTGCACACTTGAAAAGAGAGTGGAAGAATCAGTGTTTGTTTTCTTTATCTAATGACACTTAATGATGTTAATGAGAATGTTGAATAGGTTTAGGAGGAGTGACCCACAAGAGAAGAAGATGCATGTGAGACCCAGTCCTTGAATTCTACTTTTTACTGCTTATTGGGTCCTTTATTTTGTTGGTTTTGTTTTGTAGTAAAAAAAATGGGACCAAAGATAATGGCCTACTTGGATAAATTTTTGTGGGGTAGCTAAGCATGATAGGATTTGGGTAGGGTCCCTTAACCTAGGATTTAAATTTTCATTATTTGGAATAACTTTTTTTCATCTTGATTTGCTTTTTAGAGAGGCTCCCATATGGAGACAAGGACCGACCAACCCTTCCTCACTTTCACCACTCTTGGATAGATATACTTCTCACTTTTCAATTGGATTCACCCTAATAGGCACCTTGCAAAAAATTAACTATATATATATTGGCCATATATAATAACTCTTTTTTTACATTTTAAAACAACGTACCTTTAAATAATTTTAAATTAAACATTACACAATTTAAAATTTGACACTTACTCTTTTATCTCTCAAAATTACATGTTCTTTTTAAATTTTATTTTTTCCTTATATCATTAGTGTGAAATTTATAGCGATTATTTGTATCGGTTGTAATCTACCATATATTAAAAGTGACATGACGATATAACTGCAAATAAGATAACATTTTTATATTAGTTGTGGTTATAAAAGATATAGAAAGTGGGTGCAGTGACATTTTTGTAATAAAGATGAAAATTTTCTTACTGATTTTGATTATTAACCAGTATAAAAAGTGGAAGGAGTGACATTTTTGTAATAAATAAATAAAAATGTATATGTCACTTCTAATTATAACCGATATAGAAAGTAGACACGATGATATTTTTGTAATAAATAAGAAAATTTTCTATACCGATTTTAATTATAAATAATATAGAAAGTAATTTTTTTTTTTAAATTAGGTTACACGGAAACCTTAAACTTTATAAATCTTAACAGTAGCACCTGCGCGAGCGCCTTCTTCCTCCATTCACACTCCCAGCATGTTTGAGCACCTTCTCACTCCATTCACACTCCCTACACATGAATCTACACATATGCATACCTTTGAGCATCGTTGTCGTTGCAATGGCTGCAACCACGACCGTTAACAAGCCTATAACCATGGATCTGCATTATCGACGAGCATTTTCCTCTTGTGGGAGGCTTGTCCATTCTCATTCTCTGATTCGTGATTCAGCTTCTCCGACATTTAATCTTCCTCTCTGACGAGCCATAATCAAAATGTAGTTCTCCACAATGTCGTTCGCATTACCCGTCAACGAAGGCTAGAGGCGCAATATTCTCTGAACTCTCTTATCTCTTAAAAATCACCTCCACCGGTGATTCCACTCCAAAACATTTTGGAAGTCGCTTGTACAACACTTGTTGCGTTTCCAACACTAATTAGCATTGTTACCCAAGGTTGCTACTCCCTCTACCACCATCGCATCGAGTGAAATTTGAAGAGATTTTTTATACTAGTTGTACATTTAATTAGTATAAAAAGTGACACTTTTATACCAGTTATATCGGTTATGAAACCAGTATAAAATATCAATATTTTTTATACCTCATATTTCTATCTCGGTTCTTGAACCGATATAAAAATACTTTTCTATATTAATATATGCTTAAATATCATTGGTTAATATATTTTTGTTTTAAAAAATAAAAAACAAATCTAAAAGTACCAAATTTTTGAATAATCATTTTTGTTATGAGAAAGTGTCACAAATTTTATCTTACTAAATTTTTTACAGTTGAAAGGATGAATTTCAACTTTTGATCATATATTTCTCAAATACAAATTTATTATAAATAAAAAAAATTCGTATATATGTTGTATTTTAAAATTGTTATTCTTATTTCTACACTTTTAATTTTGATTCATCATAAGTTTGAACAATTTTATGTTCAATTAATTGTTGTAAGAATTTAAACAGAAACTATACATTATTTCACTTATTCAATATGTAGTCATGAAAAACAAATATAATATTTACAAAGAAGGAAGTAATTTTCATGATCCAACCAATTAAACTCAAACATGTATAATCTATACACATGTTCGGATAGATTATTAAAACAAATAATTTTAAGAAGTAGATCTTAAATATAATTCAATTCTACAAAAACTATAAATTCTACAATCCTTAAGCCTAGTTTAATTCTACATAAATTGGTATAGTAAAATAATGTTCACACTCACTTATATATTATATTTCAAAAGTAATATTAGATATTTAAAAACAATCTGATAACAACATTTAACATGATAAATTTAACCGATAACGAACTTTGTTAAGATAGATTTTAAATGATTTTGATACTATCTTAAAAAGTAAATATGAAGATAAACTCATTATTATATAAGATTGGTTATATAAAATAAGATATACATCCACTTTTATATATATACACTATAAATTAATCTTATTTATAATTAATGAGTTATCAAATAAATACAAACAAAAATATTATATTATATTAATATATATATATATATATATATATATATATATATATATATATATATATATATATATATATATTTATTGCTCCCGTTGTTCAAAATAAGAAAGTCTAAACATGATTATAAACGTAATATCTCAGTTGAACTGAAACCTCAAAGTTTATCATTTATTTATTATTATATAAAAATTTATTAAATAAAAAAATATACAAAGTCTAAAATAACCACACCAAACCTATATAATATGTAAAATAAATTATAGTTTTAATTAAAGATGTAATATCATGATAAAATATGATACTATGTGATAAGTCATCCAAATAAGTCAAATTGAGCTTTGAATTTGTTATATGGAAGGAAATGTCATAAACTTCCTCTTTTCATGAAAAAAAACCTCCCTCATTGCTCTAACATTGACAAAGAGAAGATCATGCTCAAATTTCAAACTAATTATCTGAGCATATGTTTACTTTCATATTCTGGAGGAAAAATTCAAAAGCTCAATCAATAAAGAAAGCAATGCCTTACCATATATCTCAGGTGACATTAATAATCAATAATGTATTTGAAGTTTTCCATATATATGAATATATATATATATATATATATATATATATATATATATATATATATATAATACTTTGAATGATAAAGATAAGATTAAAAAATTAGTTTGCATAATTATCATAGTGAATAGATAAATTTGAAAATAAAAAGGAAGAGGTCATTGTAAGGATTTTCTTAGTTGTTTTGTTGAGAAAGGGTAGAATACACAAATACATTCAATATATATTTTACACAAAATTAAAACAACATACTTATTTATTTTTGATTTACAATTACATTTTACTTTTTCAAAAATTAACCTCAGGCACAAATCCTTATTTTTAATTTTAACTCTTAATTACCAGAAACAATCATTCAGTCATAATTTTACAAAGCTTAAAAAAATAAGTTTAATAAATTATATATTTACCTTTAATTATAGACATGAATAACCAGTATAATTTTTAAAATTTAAAATTTTTCAAATTTAATAAACAATGAATAAAAAAACAATTATAATTTTATTTTGTGTATTAACAAAAATTAATACATTAACCATTGGTTATACCAATTAGTATACTTGTATTAATTTGATTCGTTGTTAGGGCGAGCTAAAGTTGTTAAAGAAATTAGAGAATCTAATCATAATGAAATTCTCAATAAATAATCACTTTAATACAATACAATAAATATTAACATATTTTATTTTTAATATAAAATGAAAATAAAATTATAATTTTACCAATCAGACACGGTTTTAATCTTTAATAATTGTCACGCGTGTTTATTAAAAAAAATTACTAGCAACTACTAAAGATTTTAATTTTATAAAGAAATATATAATAATTATTAAATATCAAACATGTACTTACTTATATTAATTATTAATACAATTTAAGCAAAAACTGACAAAAATAAACTTGCTGTATTAAAATTATATTTCTTTTACTATATTAAAATTAAAATATATCAATATTGAATTATTCGGAACTATTATTTACCTTAAAGTAACGAAAACTATAAATTTAAAATCATTCAAAAATGATACACCAAAGGGGACTCTATTATTTTGTTATAATTTAATAGAAGTAAAATCAATTTATTTGAGTCAATAATGTCTATATAACTATTTTGAGATTCTAAATTAATTCAAGTTTTTTTGTCATATTGAACCGACAGAATAAAATAATATTTTCATATAATTGTATGAATAAAAATGACCCTACCAAACGACTCCCTTTATAGTATTAAACAAGCACCACATCAATCCTCTAATTTGTTATGTGCAAAATATTAGATCAACTCTAACTCTCATTAAAGCTTAAATGAATTTGGATTAAAATTCAAAATTTTCATCAATGGTTCTCAAATTAAAATTAAAAGAAAAAACACTTTTTTGCTGTATTCCTAACCCATTCGATTAATTTTATAACTTTTAAGAGCAATCAAAGTCCTTGTTTTTGGCATGAAAAAGGAAATGACCAAGATTGCAGGCAACAATGATGACTTCTCATTATCATTTTTACCCCTCAAATTGATAACTTAGGTCTATTTTCTTCAAATAAGGTAAAAAGAATTAAAGAACGTTATGAAAACTTAGGTCTATTTTCTTCAAATAGATTAGGTTCACCCATATTCATACTCATCATAATGTTAATTGGGGAAGGGGAGAACTTTCACACGATCGTCATTCGTAATTAGTTCAGATAAGTTAATAGTATTTCTTTTTATTCATTCATAAATACAAATTCATTGAACATAAAATTTAAAATTTCAGCATTCACAAGCAAAAACATTAAATAATATTATGTTTTAGTAGATTAATATTTTCTGATAGATAACCAACCAAAAAACATTTTATCATATTCAACTAAACATTAATAAATGGTATAATGACAACATGATTACAAATAATACGATAAATTTAATAAATAATAAATCTCACAAAAATAAATTTTGATAAATAAAATTTAAACTTAACTTTACATATATTGTTTTGAAAAAAAATTACACAGACTTATATATTATATAATGTAAATTCATATTATTTCTAATAAAAGTGGGATTTTCAACATAAAAAATAAAACACAACAAAAATTTAATCAATCATTTTAATTTTATATCAATTTTAACAAAATTAGTTATACAAGTCATAAGATATTTAGCTATCTATAACCTATTTAAATCAATTACGTATAAACTTTGGGTGCCCTTTACATTAATATTCTCTTAATGTTTTTATTAAATTACATTAGCCATTTGATAGATACTAGGATTTACTTAGATGTATATCCTCTCACAATATTTGAAGGGCTTTTGTATTAAACATTACCATAGTTTGTGAATGCACATTTACATTAGTATAGTCAGGAGAAACGACAACGGTTATTTTTGGCCATAGACAGTGGTTTCAGAACCGAGGCATATCTAGGCGAGGCAAAAAGCCTACTACTTTTTGCCTCGGGTGAGAACCGAGGCATAAAAGGAGAAGATTTGGCCTCGGTTCAGGCTTAACCGAAGTAGTAGATGTTTTGATTTTTTTTTCGTAGGACTTTATGCCTCGGTTTCTTTTGAACCGAGGCAGTATGTCCCCCTCTATTGCCTCGGTTTAGACCCCAACCGAGACAGTAAAGCCCATTTTTGTTTTTTTTTTCATCCGCCAGCCTTTCTGCATCGGGTGTGACCTTAACCGAGGCCATAAGAGGATTTTCTACCTCGATTATGGCCTTAACCGAGGCATATTCTCATGTTTTTTTTTAATATGAGGTATGTTTCTGCTACATTCCCAACTACAAAAACAAACCTGCATATATATTTATAGCCAGAACAATCCAGAATAATTCAAAAACGTATATTTTGAATGAAAATTATATTAAAACATAAATACATTCAATGGAATCACAAATCAACTTCTTAGAAGTATAAATCAATCCAATGTAATCATAAATCAAGTTTGAAGCATAAATCAAGGCAATGTACAAAGTTAAATTAATAATAATGTAGAAAATCATAAAGCAACTTAGAAACATAAACTTAGAACTTACTATATATCCTAATATCTACTACATACTATTATATAATTGAATTACATATTTAGTCAGTGCTTTCCTCACGAGTTGAAGTGACTTCTCTAAAATTGGAGCAGTCCTATTGAATCTCTACATAAAACACAATGATTTCAATTAGTGTATATGAAATATAAATTATAGAGAAAATAAAATTCAAACCTAAATATTACCGTTTCCCATCCACTGGTGTAATGTGCACGAATAATGGTCATCATCCAAAACATGTAACCACATTCATATGACCCCGTTTGTCTATTACACTACAATATATCATCATAATTATAAAGTGTTAATTAACATCATTTGAATGGAACCAAATGTAAAAAAGTATGGACTAAAATACCAAACCTTAAGGGCAACCCATGCAAGATTTTTAGTTGTAGTAGTAGATCTCCCAAATAACATCATATGTGTTGCAAGGGAACTATTAAAAACAATTTGCTTTAGCATACATTTATATAACAAAGAAAGTTAAAAGATTGAAGTTCTTACCAATCTATTACATGTTTAAGAGGGCTGGGAGGAGACTTGTGCAATGAAAAAAACCAGACAACAGTGTTCTCCAGTATGGAGATCACAAGTAGCTGCCAATGACACCTGAAATTGGTATATATTCAAACAAACAAATAATTTCATATACAATATACAATATATTCAAGCAAACAAATAATTACATGTTCATATTAAAAGGAAAATTTTAAGGATAGAAACCTGGGAGCGTGAAAGCCGATCAACTATCGAGAATGTCCGCGTATAAAACCTCACCACAACAATACAATATCTACACAAAAACAAACAACACATTAGTTAGTTTCATAGTTTCTAACCTTAAAGTTTATTTCATCACCAAAAAAACCAATTTAATCCAAATATTCCTAGTTCCTATACTCTAATTCAAAATTATACATCAATTAACATCGACAACCAATTCAATCCTAACAATTCAAAATTATATAAAACCTATTTCAAAATTATATAAACATAATTCAAAATTATATAAACCTAATTCTAAATTATATAAACCTAAAAAATATATAAACCAATTATACAAAAACTTACCTAGAAGAATAAGTCCCACGAGAAAGATGGTCGTGGAGGAAGCTGCCACTAATGTGTAGCGAGGGCAGTTCAGCGCTACGTCGTGCAGTAGGGCGTCGTGCAACAGGGGCGAACCAGAGACAGGGACGGACCAGTGACGGTGCAACGATGGTGGTTCAGCAGGGGCGGTGCTACGGGCAGCCCAGTGTAGTAGCGACAACAATGGAGCAAACGGAGCACCAACGCGAAAGCAATCCAAGCAGAGGCAATGGAGGGCGGTGCAATAATAGAAAGAAATGGAGCAACGAAGAAAATGAAGCAAAGAAGCAAATGGAGTGTGCGAGAACAACGCCAGGAAGAAGAACAACCTTTGCGACGAAGAAGAAAATGAACAGTGAGGTTAAATTTTTTGACTTATCGTGATTGATACTACCTCGGTTCTACCTTTAGCCGAAGTAATAAACCCATATATGCCTCGGTTAAAGCATCAACCGATGCCTATGCCTCGCTTATACGCTTCGGTTTGGTCACAACCGAACATAAACTGAAGTTTTCCACACCAGTTTTGAGTGAACCGATGCCGTAGGGGTGCAACAGAGAGAATCTGAACTGCTCTGATCAGACTTGTCAGCTCTGTGCAACACATATCGCCTCGGGTTCGCAGAGAACTGAAGCCGTAGGTGAGGTGACAGACCAAAGTAAGTTTGCAGAGGGCGGGTGAAATTTTGGAAGAGTATTAGGCACCGGCTATATGCTTTAACCAAGGTCATAAGCATTATATGCTGCAGTTCCAATTCAACCGAGATATATAAGTTTGCCTAATCTACAAAAATGTCACCGTGTTCTGATAGGCTTCGGTCTCGTCTAAATCGAAGCCTATTGTGCGAGGTTAAATGTTGTTTTTTTAGTGTTAGAATATTCATGAAAACCAATAATAACTTAGTGTTAAAATATACGTGTATTCTGTAATTTTGAAGAGATAAATAATGTAACAGGCGAGTTTGCATATTTACGTTAGTGAGTGGAAATACCTTTCTTAATCCTTTGATTACAGTGAAACCTTTAGAACTAATATATTATTTCAATTTTTTTAAAACAACATTTACAAAATTTGAATAAACTGTTTTTTTGAAAAATAAAATAATTACAGCAAGTTGATTGAGGAAAAACCTTGGTAAGGTTGGTTGATATTTAAAATTTGAAATTCTCGTTGTGATATACTTTTATGTGATCTATGTAGTGATTATGTGTGATAATTATATCTTCATGATATAAAATGATATTAAGATTTATATCAATATTAAATTTAAGATTAATATGATTCAATACACAAGACTGTTTAACAAGTATTTTTATTATTGTATATTATCTTTTACTCAATTATAGCATATAATATCAACGAAAGAGGAAATTTTATCTCAATTTTTCAATATTTTATTTTAATAGTATTCAATTATCATATTTTAATATAAAAAATAGATAATATAAAAAGTTATATAAAATACTATAACAATTATTTCGAATATAATTGTAATACCCTGTGTATATATATATATATAATATCCTAGTAGAAAAACAGCGTATAACGTCACGCGTTTAACGTCCAACCACTGAATAACCAAAGTTAAAAATGATCGGTTACATTTTTGTAAATAAATGCAATTATTAAACATCGTTTATAATTATAATTCGACGTAAAATGATATAAAACGTCGAATGTCCCAGAGTTAGACGTCAAAAGATTAGTGAATTCAATAAAAATTTGAGCAGGAGATTGAAAATTCATTCACTTCATCTTAGCGTGCGAGACCCTCCTCTCTTCTCAAACTTTTCTCGAACGAAGTTTGACGACCATCAGATGTAATCTTTCTTTCATTTGATACAAATGCATTTTATGTATGATTTTCGTTTGTTTTGACCGATTATTTTCGTGTTTTTGTCCTTCATAAGTCATTCTGCTGTCTCTATCACCGGTGACGGTACTTTATTCCAACGAACGCACCTTTTGAAGGATAGTTTTCGTTTTCGTTTTGAAGAACTTATTTGTTGAACTTGTTTGTTATTGTTTGGTTGAACTTGTTTGTTGTTGTTGTTGTTTGATTGAACTTGTTTGTTGTTGGTTATTGTTGTTTGTTCTTGATACTACGTTCATAGTTCTTGCTTTATAAAATACCAAAAATTGAAATTTGTTGTTTTTTTGCTTTTCAGGTCTCGTAGAGTTGTAAAAAAATATCACAATTAATTAAAAAAACAAAAAAGGCGATTAATGTCGTATATTAACAAAATTCGACGTTAACTTATTGTCGAATTTTTTAAATTCGACGTCAATTTAACATCTCCTAATATGACGTCGTTCGCGAATTCGCCATTAAAAGCCCAAAATATTCTCCATCTACTTACACTATTAAGGTAATCATTACAAATAAGAAATACAAATATACAAACAAATAAAAATGAAAAGGTAAGCTAATGTACCAAAAAGAACATTCATACAAAATTTATATAAATGTTAATACATATAAAGATTTATATCAACCAATCTTAAGGCATACAATCATTCATCCTAGACTTCACCATCTGAATACATGTATTGATATTAGACTCTAACGAGTCATGCACTTGTGGTGATCTCTATCGGTTTGTAAAGTCATTGCCAATGAATTTCACCCTACCACACACAAGGTTAGTTTGTTAACGTCTTTAGCCAAGGTAAAGTCCTCACACTAGGACCTCCTACTCCTCTCACCACATACCAAACCCTTTACTACTTGAGATTAGATGGTTATCAGAGCGTCAAAATAACTCTCAATACGAAATCCATACATCAATGCATACAAGATTGGAACTATTACAAGAAACTTCTCATTGAAATTCCATTCACATATTCACCATCATGTTATAAATCCAAGAAACATCACACTCCATAATAAACATACTTAGAAACCATGGTAAAACCATTTCAAACAAATCAAAGAATAAAAAATTATAAACACACACTAGTGCTCAAAGTGACACTCAGTGCAAGACCTCTCCCAAAAGAGAGCACTCAACGACAGTTTTAGCGTTTAACGCCAATCCTTTCACAAAAGGTTTGCACTCAGTGACCGTCCTAACACTCAACGTCACACAAAGTGTCTCATTCAATAACGTCATTTTGTCACTTAGTAACTTGGAATTGAAATGGTTGCAAACTTGCAATGAAAAAGGGTGTTCAACGATTCTATGCTACTCCTTAGTGCCATATTCACAAAAATGGTTGCTCAATAGTAAAAATGGACGTTCAATGGTTTGAAGCAAAATAACTTCTAGACTTGTACAACCAAATTTGCGCTTAGTGTCACGCCGCCATATCAGAAAATAATAAACTCGATTTTGTGATTTGGAGAACTAGAGACCTGTTCAGATGCTCAAATTGGTTTTCTTGACTTATTGCATGGTTCAAAAACAATTTTCAACGTTAGAGTGCATACCAATTTGCTCAAATGATCATATCCTCAATCCTTCAGCTTAACACCAATCCAAACAATCACAAGCAACACAACCATTTACACCAACATATTTCCTACATGCTTAAACCTTAATATCAATAATTCAACCAATTTTCACGCAACTTAAACAAGGTAATTAACTTCCCTTAGCTAGTAGATGACCAAACAACTCTAAAGGTCCTAAAATAGTTCCAAAAACAAAAAAAAAATTATTTGCTCCTACGAACAACATAAACATGACCAGTGTACACCGTTAGGACCATTGATCAACAAAGAATCTTATAGAAAACTCAAACCCTACATGTAAGCTAGAACGTTCACATACATAGAAAAATACACAAAGGAAAAGAGTAGAAACCAACATACTCTTTTGTAGAAACTAATATGATAAAGTTGAATATCTCACCTCAATGATTATTTAAGTGGTTTCTAATATTCAAACATATGAACATGTGGTTAGAAACATTAAAAATAGACATGTGGTTAGAAACATTAGAAAGAGAGTAGAGAGCTCTATAGAAAATAAGTTTAGAGAAATAATGTAATTTAAAAATATAAACTTGTTTAAAAATTCTATTTATATTTAAAATTTTTAATATTAAAATAGCTGAATCTCAAGAAACTATCCATCTAAACATATAATTTTCTATGCTCTTGTAACTTCTGGGAGAAATATATAGTTTTCAAATAAACTATTAGAATAAATTACCTAAAATTTGTCATATTGAATATATATATGTATATATATATATATATATAATATTAGTTTTACAATTCTTTATATACTACTTGTTAGTATGCTCTTTTAGGACCCATTTTGATTTATATTTAAGTTTGAATAACTTTAATTTTACGTTTGAAATCTAATTTATTGAATAAAATATTAATGATAATATTGAATCTTCAACTGTGATTTGAATTATTTAAATTTTTTTCTAATATTTAATTAAAGATTAAAATTTTCATTAAAAGAATTTATTAAATTCAAAATACATTAAATATTTACAAACTATTTAAATATATATGGTTGGGAACCTAGAAAACATAAATATTACTACTTATCATGCAATTTTTTTTAGCCTTCTCTTACAATTTTTTTTACAAAAGTTGCACATCTTGTGTAATTTTTTCGATAAAATTGTAAATCTTCCTGTGACATACAACTATCAAGTTTCTCATACATCCAACAAACTTATTGAGTTATGATTATACAACTGGTTAACAACTTTAATATCATTCTCATTGATAACTCACTAATACTTAAGGAAAAATTCATCACCAATTCCACTTCGACTAAGTAAAACTCAACAACATATGTATGAACAAAATCATTGCAACCTGTCTCTAAAGACACAAAAATACAATATTGATTTTGATTAACATGTCAAAATGTTCCTTTTTTTCTCTGGATTAAATCATCAACTCTGATATCATTGTTGAGAATCATCCCATAGAAAAATAATATTTTCAAACAGAAACATATTCATACACCACACAAATAAAAAAGGAAATATAAATAAAAGTACATAATAAATTTATCATTCAACATTTTAAACTCACGTCCACGAATATTCAGTAGGAATATTATTACTTAACATGAATTTTGATGAAAAAAACTACAAAATTTCATACAATATTTGTTTTTACAAAATCAAAAACCCTTTTTCTGTAATTATGTTTTAGACAAAGTTACCAACTTTTCTTATACCTTTTTCATGAACAAAACTATAAATATTTTTCAATTTTTTTTATAAAAAACTAAAAATCATTTTCTGTAAATTTTTGTAAACAAAACTGTAAATCCTTCTCTATATAATTTTTTTGGAAAAAAAATTGAAGACAACAATTACAAATCTTTTAGCCTCTGTTCGCTTGAGGTTAATTTACTATGCACGATGAAATGTGAAGACGGATTTCAGATTATTGTTGTGCTCGTTTCTAAAGATTTGTGCGCATTTGAAAGCACGGATTTGCAGGATAAAAGAATTTTTCAATCTCTCATCTATGTGTAGATTTGCAAAGATTTCTCAACATTTACAATTTCATCCCTTGAATACAGTGTGTTTGACTAAAATGGTTTACAGGCTGAAATAATAATAATAATAATAATAATAATAGTAATAATAATAATAATAATAATAGTAATAATAATAATAATAAAATAATAATAATAATAATAATTAATATTAATTTTTTACTCTTTATAATCATTTTTACAATTAAATATAACATTAACTATTATCATTTTATTTTACTTTAATAATTAGGGATATTTATGTAATTTTTAATTTCTACCAATTAAATAATTTTTTTTATCTTTTACATAAATCAAATTCTACACTAATTTTCATAAACTTTACCCACAAATCCATTAAAAAAACAACAAAAAAAATTATCCTCAAATCCATTCAAATCATCTCTCCCAAATCATCTCCTCCAAATCCCTCCAAAAGAACAAAGTCTTAATGCACTTTTTTGCACAAAATTACAAACTTTTTAATACATTTTATTTTACAAAATTATAAACCTTTTAATAATACATAAATTTCCATACCCCAAACATGGCATGGAGTTATAGTTATGTCTCCTAAATCAATTTTTCCCTTTTATAATAACTGTTTATCTTCTTCAATGTAAGGCTCTACCAATGCTTATTTTCAAGCTTTATTATATTTAAAATATATTTTGAAATTGATTATTTATTATGGTCGTGGTCACTTTTATAATTGCTAGTAACATCATTAAGTTTGCCATTAACTAATGGAACTAAAATGCTCATTTTAAGGATACAGATCAATATGATACAAATATAATATATTTTATTCTTCATGGCCCTGTTATTCATCGTACTAGAATCTTTTGCTTACAATGATTTTGTTTTTCTTTTTACATGGACAAAACTTTCTTCATTCAACCATAACACAAGTGTTTTGACTTGAATTGCTTTTAAAATTATAAGCTTTTATTATTTTTCACTCATTCTTTTGAATTAAATCGTTTCTGATTTTTGGTTGATTCCAGTAATATTTCATACATCAAATGAACAAGTGTAGCTAATCTAAGTAAAATCCAGAAAAGATCTTATAAATCTGTGTTTGAACGGCTTGTTGAAGTATGATACTTTCTTTACCCAAACAAAAAATGGAGAGAGAATAAGAGAAAATTGGAGCTCCCATCTCCACACAGTTACTTACCATATCTAATTGAATATCTTAAAAAATATCCCACAGTCAATTTATAGAGAACTCAAAACCATTTACCACATTCAGACACTGACTCACACTGACACACAAGTCAATAATTAATATTTAATAATTGTGACAATTTCCTCTCTCTTTCTCTTTCTCTTTCTCTTTCTCTTTCTCTTTCTCTTTCTCTTTCACACTCCATAATAATATCTCCATTCTCTACACTTTAACCAAAATTTAAGACCAGAAACATTTAATACTACTTATGACGATGATGATTCATTGGTATCTGATTTGGATGAAAATTGGAGAGAGAGAAAAAGGTGGTAGTAGGAATACACAACCATCAATGACAATCTCTTTGCTTTTAACTTTTTTCATGCTACTTATTACGTCTCACACACACATTTTTCTTTCTTCTCTGCCCATCCATTTGGGTAGCACGCTTTCTCTCTCTGTATCTCTCTCACAGATGACACAAACCTCACTTTCATTTAATAGATATTTTTATTTCCATTCTTTAAAAAACAGTTTATTATCACTATTATTATTTATGGCAATATATTTTCCTTCTCAAAACTCCGTACTCTGACAACGACCACTGAAGGATGGTGGCACATGCCTGCAGTCACATCAGGTCCCAACCAACGGCTGCGATTCAAATGTACGGATCATCCAACGGTTCTGATTCTCTTTGTCGAACATCTTCTCTCTCCTCTCACTTTCTCTCTCCTCTGCACCCATGTCCAGCTTGGTCGGGACCCCCTTATATATGGCAAAGACCCTTCCTTTACGCTCTCCCTCTCTCTTTCTCTCACCCTCTCTCTACTCACTGTGCGTTTCAAACCCAAAAATCCTCACTCGGGTCTCAATCCGAAAGCGATAGGCCACAAAAGAGGGCCTTTACTTCCTCATACACTCACTTGTTGTGGCTCCTTCCTTCATCTTTTGATATTTCTTCTTCATTTTTGCTTTCTTCTTGTTCAGTTTCCTTCATGGCGATCTTGGAGAACGTGCCACGCTCGGTGTTGTTGTGCGGTTCCAATTGGGTCGTGGTTGCTGGGTTTGCTTGATGTTTTCCTTTTTTGGGTTTTTTTCTTCTTTACTTTGGTTGGCTGGGGCTTGTGAGCATGTGGAACTTAATGGATCCCTTTGAAGGGGTTTGGGGGTGTCTTTGATTTTTGGGAAGTTGGGTTTTTTGTGGACATGGAGTGCATTGGCAAGTGGGAGGGGAACATGGGGGAGTGCAATAATGATAATTATAATAATAATGGGTTTGGGGAAATTGAGGAGGGAGTCTCTGAGCTAGGGTTCCATGTGTTTCTGTGATTGCTGAATACTGTGTCTTCAAAAGGAGGAAAAAAGGGAAAGCTTGATATGAAGCTTTCAACATCAGGGTTGGGTCAGCAGGGACATGAAGGTATCCATTCACTCAATCTTCTCTTTTTTCACTTTTCTTTTGGGAAAAATAAATTATTTAGTACCCTATTCTGTGCTCTTGGTTAGGGTGAACTTCAAATGTAAATGATTATTATTAGTATTAGTGTTAGTCTTAGTAGGTGTCCCTTTCGTATTTGCTTCAACCTTGCCTTGTGAGTTCTTAGTGTTCTTTCCTTTTTTTTTTGTTTCTTTTGATTTTCGATGTTTTTTTGGAGATAATTTGATGTGGTATGATGACAGGAGGGGAAAAGAAGTGTTTGAATTCAGAGCTATGGCATGCATGCGCGGGTCCCTTGGTGTCCCTACCAACTGCAGGAACTCGTGTGGTCTATTTCCCTCAAGGTCATAGCGAGCAGGTGCTTTTTTACTCTAGTCCCTACTCTACTCCTGGTTGTTTCAATTTTGTCTACTTTACTGGCTATGAGGATTGCACAGCTTTCTTCCAATTTTGAGATTGGAAGCAATTCAATCCAGCTGTGGTGGATTTTGATGAATGGAGATTGGACTAAACATGTTCTAAACAATGGTTTTAGGTTGCTGCCACAACTAACCGGGAAGTGGATGGTCACATACCCAATTACCCCAGTTTGCCACCCCAGTTGATTTGCCAACTTCACAATGTTACAATGCATGTGGGTATTATACCTTCCGTGTTGCTTGCTATGATAGTTGAGTTACTTCTACCTCCCACTAGAGTAGACTCAGTCAACTAGAGGGTGTCTTGATTTTCAGGCAGACGTTGAAACAGATGAAGTGTATGCTCAAATGACGCTGCAGCCATTGACTCCGGTATTTTGTTGCTCTTTTGAAGCTTTGGAGTATTGGTGATAGAAATATTTCTTGTACATGGAATTGAAAAATGTGTCTTCAATCGAATGTGTAGCAAGAGCAGAAGGATACGTTTCTTCCCATGGAGTTGGGCATTCCAAGTAAGCAGCCTTCAAATTATTTTTGCAAGACATTAACGGCAAGTGACACCAGCACGCATGGAGGGTTCTCTGTTCCTCGTCGTGCAGCTGAGAAAGTTTTCCCTCCACTGGTTGTGTTCATATTTTCCCTTTGTGTTTCAATTCTGGTTAGACATATATATATTTCTCTTCTTTCTCGGCTGTACAGGATTTCTCACAGCAACCACCTGCGCAAGAACTAATTGCTAGGGATCTCCATGATGTTGAGTGGAAGTTCCGACACATTTTTCGGGGTAAGGATTTATTTCTTTGTTGTTTCATTTCTTAATATTTTTGCATTTTATAGGACTAGTTCCACTAAGTTGAATAGGATTATGATAATATTGTCTGTTCTATGATCGTAATGATACACTATTTTATACATCCACCATATGTGGACCAGGATTTAGCACTTTGCATTACCAAAAAAGTCCATCACTGTACAAATATTGAAACCTTTTTTGAATGCTAAAAAGCTGTAGTAATGCGAATGAAATGTATTTATTGCATCACTTCATTAGTGTAACTAGATATTGTTGAGTGATAGTTATTTGCCTTGCTTCCTTATGTTCCCTCATAATTGCCCCCTACTTTATCGTATTATCTGTCACTCTAGAAGTCTGTATCAAACCCTTTGTCAATGTAGAAAATCAAGGAAGCATTAATAACTTTTATTCTCTACTATCTTTACATACTGAATCTCTCGTCTGAACACTTAATGAATCTAAGTCTTCTAACATTTCTTCCTATGAAAATACAGTTCCAAACTAATATTTATACTTTGAAGGATTGAAAGGTTCTGGTTCTTTGGTCTAAGAAGTTGAGATGTTTCCAAAGTGGATCATTTAATACGAAGGATGAACTTTTTAGTAGTTTACTACCCCTGGAAAAATCTAGTTTAACTTCTGAATAGTTTTTCCCCCTGAAATGCTATGAGAATTGGTAGATGAATGTTCTCATTATTTAAGATTTTGAAGAATCCTTTCCACATATTTGTAGTAACCTTAATAAGACTGATGCTTTAGTCATATTTTGACTCACTTATCAGCTGCTTATAGTACATCACAATGGGAACTTTTGAAACTAAAATTTACTGTTCAAGAAATATCTGACTATCTAATAATACTGTCTGCAAACAATTGGGGAACAGGGCGGTGGACTGTAGTCAACTAGACATGTTCAGTGGAAAATTAACCTTTTTCTTGTTTTTGGGACTTTACCTTGATCCCTTCAAAAGAAACCCTGATAACTGAAAAACTGATGCAGCGACTCATTAATTAGCTAGAGAATGCTCTCACGTGAGAAAATCTCACTGTAAATTTGAAGAATTGGTGTGAATTAGAAGTATGAACAGGTTCCTTTATTGTGAAGTATAAAACAAATTAGGTATAAACACAATCATAATTGATGCTGCGAATGTGTTATTATTATGTTTTCACGAAAAAGTATTATGATTTACCTGATCAAGAGCTTCTTGAAATTTTTCCCGCATTATTATGCTTGAGTATGACATGTGTGACATTATAAGCATAGAAATAATAGTGTTAAAGAGGTGTTGGGTTTGGAATAAAGATACCGAGTAACATATTGCAAATAAAAAAGAGGTATATATTTATCAAATTGTTATAAAAATTCTATTATTACTATATCGCATGAAGGAAATGTTTAATAGGATTTTCCAGTTGCTAAATGTTAAATTATTGAGTATTATTTTTTTTAACTTATCATGGATATAAATTTAATGTGTATTAGTTAAATCTTACTTGTATTAGTAGACACTCACTAAGAAGAGTAATTGGAAAAAAAATAAAGAAAGTAGGATGGTCAATGAAGTAGTTGAGAAGACCAAGGTAACCTAATAATAGAGATTCAAATCTTGATTAACTAAGGTAATTTTGTTTTAAGATTCATATACAATGAAAAAATGGTTTAAAAATGTTTTTAGTCACTTTAAAGTTAAGTGTTTTTATTTTTTGATCCCTATATTTTCTATTTTTCATTCCTATGAAATTTGAAGTCACCCTTTTTGGTTCTTATGAAATGCATTTATTTTATCTTTTAAAATATTTTTCTTTGATTTTCATCCTAGAAAATTTCAAATCACTGTTTTTAGTCCCTAATATTCATTTTAAGATAGATAAATAATTTTTGTTTTATGAATCTTAAGAATTTTTTTGAGGTGACATGTGCTAGCATAATGTTAATCATTTTCATTTAGAACATCCTTTTAATTACTTGTCCAACACGGAAGTGGTTAATTATGTCGTATTATACTAGGGATTAATAGTGACAAATTTTCAATTTTAGAGGGACCAAAACCAAAGAAATCTTTTCTGTAGGGGGCCAAATAGAAACTCACTTATTGTGTAGGGGCTGAAAGCATAGTTAAGCCTACAAATATCTACGTCAAGTGACTTTAAATCTTAACCATAATTGTATGTGTTCCTAAAGAGATCTTTTTTGTAGGGGGCCAAAATAGAAACTCACTTATTGTGTAGGGGCTGAAAGCATAGTTAAGCCTACAAATATCTACGTCAAGTGACTTTGAATCTTAACCATAATTTTATGTGTTCTTACCTGGATCTTGAGCGTAAACTTATGGACATGTGACTAGATCCTAGCAGTGGTTTGATGACTCCTTTTGTATGGAAAAGGTTTCCTTGTTGTTGAGAGGTGGAAGATCCATCTGTAAAAGACTCTTTGTTGCTTAAGTCAGTAAGAAAGTTATAATCTTTGGGTGAGAGTGAGTGTTATGAAGTGAGTACCTTGTGTAAAATATTAGGTGTATTTATAAGATTAACATAGGCTGCAAGCCTATGTTCCAATTATAATAATACTGGGGAGTATAATAACATTATAATAAATAGTAACACAATAATAAATAATAACCAACATACCAAACTATCGAAATTTAGTCATATTATGTAAATATAGTCCAAATAGGTGTGGATTGGATTCTTCCATAATGAAAAGGTTTAAAGGGTTTTATTGGGCTGCGCTCTATAATATGTCTATTGGGTCGGGAAGGACCAATATGTAATGACAATATTGTGTTCAATGCAATTATTTTAGATTAGTAATGGATAAAAAAACTTAACCTTATGTATTATAAAGCAAAATTATTAGCTATATTTGATATTGTGAAGTCTTTATTTCAAGAGAATGGAAATGAAGCAATAGAATGGCTAATTTAACAAGTGATACTTATATTCCTTTCATTTAGCAATTTTAACTTTTAAGACTCATTAAGTCTTATGATTCTTGTTGATGTTACAAAATTGCACAAATTCATTCATGGATTGTTAAATGCAAAATAATTTTAGATTCATCTTGTGATATGATAATGGTATTGAATTGTTGGATTTGCAATTTGAGTTGTGAGATTCTAAATTTCTAACAAGTATAGAATAGACATTTGTAAGAATAAAGTTAGAGTGAGATTGAAATTAACAGTGTTGGATTGGTAGAATTGCAATTTGAGTTGTGAGATTCTAAATTTCTAACAAGTATAGAATAGACATTTGTAAGAATAAAGTTAGAGTGAGATTGAAATTAATAGTGTTGGATTGGTAGAATTAACTCTGTCGAAAGATTATTTCAATTTGTCTGTTAAAAATGGTAAGAGGAGTTAAAAAGATGGCAAAGAGAAGCTAAGAATTTGAATACTTAAATTTTCCTGATGTGGCTTAAAAGTAAGACAGAGAAGGCTGTCTTGGAAGTTTCATAACCATCATTGTTCTACAGTCCAAGCTTTAATTTTTATAAATTATAATAGCTTTTGTTCAGATGGAAACATACCATTCATCAATTATATCTATGTAAACGTGCTTTCTTGGTATTTATCAAATCTTTGGTGTACTGCTTACAAATACTGCGATGACCATCTCTGACATCAATCAAGGAAGTTAAAATTATCCATCCATTGCGATGATTTCTGCTCTCTGCTTCAACGTTGATCACGCATGTGCTAATTTATGTGAGATTTCACAAGATTGATGTGCTGGACTGTGAAGTCAGTAGGATACGACAATGTTATCATACTGGCTTAGTGGTCCATTTCTGAATCATAAAACCCTCTCACAGTATAAAGAACCCAATCCAAGAATGGCTTCTCCAAATCATTCCAGACTTTTTGCCTAAAACTCAGATTCAATTGTGGGCTTTAGGTGCATGATTTTGAGATTTGATTTGGAGGTGCTTCTGGTTGAGTGTCTTGATGGTCAATCTGTTGACGCTTCTATGCTAGTACTTGACTGAGACATTATTTAGTTTCTCAATTGAAAAGCAGTCAACTTTGCAGTGGAGCAGGTGATGATATTGTAGGACCTCTTGGTGGTGGTCATTTGAGTGTTGTACAATGTCTTTTTTAATGTGGGATTGTTGATTCAGTGGATGGGCTCTGTTATGCTGGCAAAAACATAGTATTTTTTCTTATGAGGTGTCACCTTACTTTAGTTATGACTTGTAACATATGCATTTTAATGGAATTTTAATCAATAGTGGCGTGATTTTTAAAGTGGTCAAGTGACAATTTCCCTTTCTCAATCCCTTGGGTAGGTTTTTCTGGGTCACGATTTTGACTACCATGGTCATACCGGATAAATAATTTTGAATTTAGAGTGAGACTTTTGCTAGAATCTCGAGGCAACTAATTAAAGCACCTTAGTGGTTACCAGTGTCTTGCTCATCTAAATTGACTTGAAGATCTGGGAGATCTGCTTCTTGTTGCAATTTTTCTAATCTTTTCATGTGTAATATGTATAGCAAATTCATTAACTTTAAAATTATTTAATATCAAGATATCAATTTGCAAATCACAAAATCTTGACTATCTTGGCAATGATATCAAATATCAATTGAACTGTAGCGAATAGGTTGTGCAGAGGTCTGATGTCCTGTGTAACTCCCGTGAGGAATATGAAGGATACCCAAAATTAAGTGATCTGAGCGTGGAGAAATTATAGTCTCTTGTGGCTATTCAGTTTCACTAAACTGAAGAAAGTATAAACAACTTGTGAATTGTTTGAATCTGTATTATATCCCATAGGAAATATACTGGATCGTTTAGGGAAGCCTATTTTTCAGTAATAAATAATGGGACTTTTTCAAATCTTTATGGAGTAAAAAACTCCGCCCATTATTATAAAACACACCAATGTTAATTTTCTTTCTTTACCTCTTGGCTAACCTTAACTAACTGCATTGGCTAATAATCCTTGAATTTCGAATGTGAGGCTAAAAAGTTGATTGTGTTTGGTGAAATCCTGCAAGATTTTAGGTTACACAAATAGAACAACTTAGCAAACATTTGCTTTGACGAACACATCTGTGCTAGCAATCTGCATTGTACAATTGGTTTAATTGCTTAAAATTTAATTTAGCTTGCGAAGCTAGCTGTATTACAGACATGGCAAGCCACTACATTATACCTTTTGATGATGAACATCAGCTTCTTCAAAGGAAGTTCCAAAATTGAGGTCTTCAGTCTTGTACTGAGCCTCTTGTTTTGTACTTTGTTAGGCTAACGTATTTCTATCAGTCCTTTTACAATATTTTGTAGCTTGTGATTTTCTGTTTTTGGAATATAGACAAACCTATTTGATGAATAACTACTGACTCCTTAATGTTTGATGTTTCTGTCTTAATGGAAAAAGAACCAGCTTTGGACCCAGAAAAATACGCTATAGTGAATATTTTTTATTAAGCTAGAGCTTGTTTGCCAGGATCATTTTTAACCATACTAATTATTGCACGTTTTATTATTTCTGGGATAAAAACCGTTTTTTACATAAATCTGTCTTTAGACATGAGTGTAAGCTGCTTTGAATACATAAAAAAGCTAAATTCAAACACTTATATTTGTCAAAATATCGTTAATGTAGTTGTATTTTCTGCATAATGTGATATTCTATTTCTTGATTATCATTTCAGGACAGCCAAAACGACACCTTCTTACAACTGGCTGGAGTGTATTTGTCAGTGCCAAAAGACTAGTGGCTGGGGATTCTGTGCTTTTTATATGGTATTTATTTCATTTTATCTTGTATTACTTTTTCTCACCCTTGGGTTCTGCAAACTGCTTTTTTATTGTTTTACAAATTGTTAGGAACGAAAAGAATCAACTTCTTTTGGGAATACGAAGAGCCAATCGACCACAAACGGTCATGCCATCCTCAGTTCTATCCAGTGATAGTATGCACATTGGGCTTCTTGCAGCTGCTGCTCATGCTGCAGCAACTAATAGCTGCTTTACAGTGTTCTATAATCCAAGGTTGTATTTATTATCCATGTATCTATTTTTGAAACTGATATTTATTAGAAATTATAATGTGCACTTCCATGGACAGGGCAAGTCCATCTGAGTTTGTCATACCACTTTCAAAATATATTAAAGCTGTGTACCACACACGAGTGTCTGTTGGTATGCGTTTTAGGATGCTTTTCGAGACTGAAGAATCAAGTGTACGCAGGTAATTTTAGGCATCAATTTTTTTCTTCAGGGTATTTTGAATTTTTTTACTCTATAAATTGTTCACATATTTCTTCCATTTCTTAGATCAGATAATTGTATTTTGAGGAGTAATCATAGTTATAAACATCTGTAACAGAAGCTTTCTTTTAAAATATCATTGCTATGACAAGGTTGATGTGGCATCTTCATCTGTTGTAATGTATAAGGTGGATAGTTTATTGGTAAATGGATCTTTGGTTATAAAATAGATTTACCAGTTTCCAGAGTAATTTGTTAATAGTCAGTTGCATATTTTTTAAATGCATTTCAATTTTGGGTTTAAGAGAAAAGAGTTAGCAGCGGCAATCTGATGGAATGGAAGCCAATTGCTAAGTGCTATTCTCTTGTAGGGTATTGTACTTTTGCCTATACTTTTCCTTTACTAATGCACAAGCCACAATCGTTTTGTAGGTATATGGGTACTATAACTGGCATAAGTGACCTGGATCCTGTTCGTTGGCCGAATTCTCATTGGCGGTCTGTTAAGGTAAAATCTTCAGTGTAATGCATATGATTGAATAACATTTATATGAAAATGGCCCTTTGCCATTATAAATGTAGGACCATTAAGAGGGTAAACTTTCATCGTGTGTCAAGGTTCCTATTGTCTGAGCATGGGGTCTTTAAACTTTCATGGTGTGTCAACATTGGCATAGCCTTAATTTCTCAAGTCAGTTTTATGCAGATAAATTAGGTTTAATCCCAAATTTTAAGATTGTATAAGAGTTAATTTTGTCGTTCCTAGCTTTCCTTGATTGCATGGTCCTCCAATGTTCCTATCACATGATTAATTTGTAGTTGCAATAAACATTGTTCTTATGTGACTGCTGTCCAGAAAGATAGCGACAAGGTTTTAACAGGTAGAGGGTTTTATCTTTTGAGTAGGTTGGCTGGGATGAATCAACAGCAGGAGAGAGACAGCCACGAGTATCATTGTGGGAAATTGAGCCTTTAACAACATTTCCAATGTATCCATCACTGTTTCCTCTTAGATTGAAACGGCCATGGCATCCTGGCACCTCTTCTTTTCATGGTACATGTCTGCCTCAATACCATTTTTCACTTTGAATCTTCCTTTTGTATGTGAAGTACATCATAGAATCAACGTTATGATAACACTAATGCTATGATTGGATGAACCTTGAGAACATTTTACAATTTTTTAATCACATTTCTCCCTCTCACCATAAAAAAAAGACGATAATTTATATTTTTAAATATCCCTCTCCCACCACTTTTATTTCTCACAACTCAATAATGTAATCATTGTAGGATAATGCTAACATAAGGGAAATGATTCAGGAAACAAAAGCAAGACAGGTTTTATTAGAAAAGAATGTATTTGTTATACTAAAAACACAGCAATGTTTTTTTTTTTTCCAAGTAATTGAAAGCATTTAGTAAGGTATAAAGGATTCTTAGGCATTACATTTATTTTTATCTGCTGTCGTGTCTCCCATCATTATAACAAGTGGCCATGGTGGTTTTGAGGGCACTTTTTTTGTCTCCTTTCTTCACAAAAAGGATATTCTTACAGATGGCAGTTATGAAGCGACGAATGGGCTAATGTGGCTGAGGGGTGGACCTGGAGACCAAGGTCTCAATTCCCCGAGTTTTCAAGGGTCTGGTTTGTTGCCATGGATGCAGCAGAGAATGGATCCAACTTTGCTTGGAATTGATCATAATCAGCAGTACCAAGCCATGTTTACATCTGGTTTGCAGAACTTAGGGAGTGGAGATCTGATGAGACAACAAATGATGAATTTTCAACAGCCTTTCAATTATCTTCAACAATCAGGAAACCCCAATCCTTCTTTGCAGCTTCAGCAACCACAAGCAATTCAGCAATCCGTAACTTCTAATAATATCCTACAGCCACAAGCCCAAGTATTGGCAGAGAACCTGTCACAGCATCTCCTTCAGAAATCACACAATCGTGAAGACCAAACACAACAGCAGCAGCAGCAGCACGCTTATCAAGATACTGTTTTACTTCAAAGTGATCAGCTGCATCAAAGGCAACACTCTGGTTTACCTTCACCATCATATTCAAAACCAGATTTCTTAGATTCAAGCATGAAGTTCCCTGCTACCGTTTCTCCAGGACAAAATATGCTGAGTTCACTTTGTCCTGAAGGGAGTGGCAGTCTCTTGAATTTATCCAGAAGTGGTCAGTCAATGCTGACTGAACAACAGTTACCCCAACAACCATGGGCCCCAAAGTTTACACCTTTGCAGGTCAATACTTTTGGCAACTCAATGCCCCACGTGCAATATTCTGGAAAAGATACCGCAATGGTGTCACCACACTGTAACTCAGACACCCAAAATCCTATTCTATTTGGTGTCAACATCGATTCATCTGGCCTTCTGCTCCCTACCACTGTCCCTCGTTATACCACCGCATCGGCTGACACTGATGCATCAGCAATGCCATTAGTGGAGTCTGGATTCCAAACTCCTCTATACCCTTGCGTCCAAGATTCATCAGAGTTGTTGCGAAGTGCAGGGCAAGTTGACCCTCAGAACCAGACACGAACATTTGTCAAGGTTTGAATGATAAATATTATCTTTTTGTAAAATGAAAAGTCCTTCTTTGTCTTAAATATTTCTGTTTGTTGTCCTTTAAACAGGTTTACAAATCAGGGTCGGTAGGGCGGTCACTTGACATCTCCCGGTTCAGCAGTTATCATGAGCTGAGGGAGGAGTTGGCACAGATGTTTGGTATTGAGGGGAAATTAGAAGACCCTCTTAGATCAGGCTGGCAGCTTGTATTCGTCGACAGGGAGAACGATGTTCTTCTCCTTGGAGACGATCCGTGGGAGTAAGTTCAATTTCAACTTGTGATCTAAATTCTAATATTCTATCTCAAAACATTTTTTAAGTAAACATGCTATGCTTATTTCACTTGTTCATGTTTTGCTGACATTTGTGTTTCATCCTTTTGGTGTGTGGATTTGGTGCATACCCTTTTGTAGATCATTTGTGAATAATGTTTGGTACATCAAAATACTTTCACCTGAAGATATCCAGAAAATGGGAGAACAAGCCGTAGAATCCCTTGGTCCAAGTTCAGGACAGAGGCTGAATAGCACTGGTGCAGATTCCCATGAAATTGTTTCTGGACTTCCATCAATAGGCTCCCTTGAATACTGAGAATTTTAAAATGTATGCTCTCTCAGATCCCACGGTTAAGAAGACTATCACACATGTTTAGTACTTCTGTTGAACACTACTTTCCGACCTTGCATATCTGGATCAATATATACTGTATTGTCTGTCACTTTAAACATCAATATTATTTCTTAGAGTACTATTGAGATTTTCAGGACGAAATATCTCTCACGAGAAACTAACGACAAACTTTGTGCCAATTTGTAACATGTGTTATGGAAGCTAGAAATAGTGTTACTGTTACTGTAGCATTTGATCGATCCCAAGCTGTACTGTAAAAAAATCCATGCATTTATTAAACAATAAATAAAATTAGGAGGGTAATATAAATATAATTTCTCCTGTTAATAAAATTTAACTTGCATACTTCAATTTTAATACAACCTCTTCTATCCTAGTTTTTTAAGCCTATTTTATCTTGTACATAAACATATATTGTGCATGAAATTTGTTTTCAATGGCTTTTGTTTTCAAAATATATATATAATGAAGTTATTACAAAGTGAGTGAAGGATTGATTCGGTTGACATTACTGATTTTATAAGATTGACTAATAATTCAAGATGGAAAATAAAATGCAACTGAAATTAAAACTTTGTCAAATATAAACTAATTTTCTCTTGAATTTGCTATTAAAACCAATTTGGCCTGATAAATATTGGGTCTAGGATAAGTCTAAGACGTAAATTTTATAATTCTTTTTTACAAAAGTAAGCTTATATATAATATAAAGTTTAAAATTTTGGTCATATAAATAACAAAAATTATTTTATACAAGGTAAAAATTTTAGAAGTGGAGATTATGTTACAATTCTAAAAAACAATAATAGTATAACATTTATTTTCTAATGGAAATAATTACAAACCATTTATTTTTCAAAAAAGTAATAATTACATAATGTAATTCTTATTAATCAAAATAATATATCTATGTTTTTAATGTGAATGGTGACTGACTGCAAACTTGATGAATGTTTAATAACCAATTATAGTAGAATAATTATCTATATCCAATAATAATAATAATAATAATAATAATAATAATAATAATTATAATTCAAATTTTATCAGAAATTAAAATAAAATCAGGATTTTGTAATTTATAACATTAAAAGTTAAATTTAGGTTTGACAGTTTTCTTTTACTTATATGATGAATTTATTTATTTTTTAATTTTGTTCAACTTTTTTAAATTTGATCCATTTTTTAAAAACAGGTCTTTGTAATTTTTTTAAAAATTTATGGTAGCTAGGTTACTGAGTAATAAGTGACCTTAAAAAATAATTGCAGAAATTAAGGTTAACTTGTGTATGAGAATAGAGAAATAATTGTTATAATCACATGTCATTATTGGAAATGGTTATCATTAATAGTGGACAAATTAAGAAATCATCACAACTAAAAAGTAAAGAGCAGTTAGACCTGAAATTTACTATCACACTTAAATTTGAATTTTAGTAAAACATAAATATATTTATTAGCAAGAAAGAATTTACACATATAAGAAAAAAATAAATTGATATAGTAGTGTAACATATAACTATAAGAAATATAAGCTGTGAGAAAAAATAGGAATGACTATATTATAAGTTTTGTTTTAAAGAAAAATTAAGTCATGATTGATCAAATAATTTATACATACATGTGATCCTTATCAAGAATGTGTTTGTTTATCATAATAAGTTCTCTACTAAAATTAAGAAAATTAAAAAATACCATTCCAAACTTCTTTCTTATACTAGACGTTGTCAAATAATTTAATGTATGTTAGAAAAAAAACATTTGTATTGTTGCACTTTATTGTTTTTATTTTTTAAAAATTTTAAAATTTATTAGAGTCATTATTATATATTTTACAATTTAAATATATATATATATATATATTAAATATATGTTAAATTTTCTTCTGTATTTGTGATATATTTTGGCAAAAATAACTTATAAAACAGTAGGTAAGTGGTAAGTTAAGAATTATCTTTTTCGTTTATAATACAATAAATTCATAAGTTATGAGTTTATAAGTTAACTTTTCAATTTGAATTGTTTACTAAAATTAAATGATAAACTACATGTTATATATAAATGATATAATCACATAAGTTTTATCATATAAAGGTAATTCATATTTAAAAAAAATATAATTACGCAGTTATAATATTTTCATGTAACTAATTTGAATATATATATATATATATATATATATATATATATATATATATATATATATATATATATATATATTAATTTGAAGAGGATTTAAATGAGTTTATTTCATAAATAATAATTAAATTTAATTTGATTTATTACCAGAAATTTACTCTTTTATTTTTTAATTTAAATTATTGTTACATTAAATTTCTTTTTTGATTTTTATTGTGTATAACTTTTACATAATATTATATAATCAAATATTAACGATTTAATTTATAATAGTAATACTTTTTAATTTGAAATCTATGTGACATAACAACAAAAAAATTGAAAAGTAGTGTAATAATTATTTATCTCTATAAAAATAAAATAAATAAATAATATTACCAACAATAAAAGAAATTATTGATATTAAAAATACTAAAATATAATTTCTTTATTTTGTTTACACAGTTTATTTTTCTTCAAAGTTATTCTGTGATTATAACTATTTGATTACATATAGAGAGAGAAGAAGAAGAAAGATGACTGAAAGCAATTGAAGATCCTAAGCTGTGATATGAGAGAGCCTTCATTACAAGTTGGGCACATTCAACTGAGATTCTCTTCCTACCATTTCCTTTGGTTTTGATTCTCTCAGAGAGAGAGAAATGGGAGTGCTTTCCAATATGATCGACCGTGAAAATCTGAAACTCGGTGATCACATTTACTCTTGGAGGCAAGCCTACATCTATGCGCACCACGGTCTCTTCGTAATTCCTTATTGTTTTCCTTTTTATTTTTTCATTTCTATTTTCAAATTTATAATCTGTGTCACTGTATTTGCTTATACTTGAGATAGATTGAGACTTTTCATGTCTTTTCTTCTGAATTAAGTTTGCTTTGTGTTTTCGGTTGCTTGGTGTCGTCAACTTCGATCCCCGATTCATATTTCTTTTCTTTTGGGTTTTTTAGGGTTTGTTAGAATTGCTCCTTTTTGTTTTTATTATTATGTGTTGCATTGAGAATCTCTAATGGATGCTGGGTGGGGTTTGGTTAGTTTACAATATGAATTGTAGATTCACAGTGTCTTGTGTTGGGTTGGCATTGATGATATATATTACAGTCTAGCTGCAGTTTTCTGCTGAATATAGAATCCAGCATGCTGAAGGGCTGGTGCCGCAGTTATTTTTGGCTTAAGCTTAGTTGCTTTACTATTCACAAATGATGTTCCTGCATAAAAAAAATGACCGTAAATTAAACCATGAGAGATATAAAGGGATAGCAGTGATGATTGTGTCTTGTACCTTTGAATATTTCTGAATTCTAGTGGGACAGAGTTGGTTCTTGCCTTCTATTTGTTGGTGATGAAGGGGGGTTGTACTGTAACTGTTGTAGTTTTGGTTTTTATTGAAGGCCAACTGCTCAAATTGCTGGCAATCTTTTTTGTTCAATTATTTATGGATGAGTATGATTTGGGAGCCTATGATTTTAACCCTTAGTTTTGATATCCGAATTTTGAACCATTCTGTTTACAGAAGCACATGAATGAGGTTGATATTGCTAAGGATGTTTTGTAGATTTGTTCTTATGAAATTATGCGTCAGTGATGGCACTTATCACTGTTCTGATTGGGAATACTAGCTGTGTCTCAAGATTTTAAAAAATTATCTCTTATGAAATTATTCCTTGAATGTTTTAGTTTTCCCACTTTAATGTGGCTTACAATTGTTATTTGAACTAACATAATCACTGATATGTTTCATGGCTATGTTCTAACTGTCGTTGTACATTCAAAACTGAAAGCTATAACTATTAGTTTTTTTATGATCAATTGTACAATCCTTTGATGTACTTTGGTGAACTGTGTGACTCATTTATTTGTGCGGTCAATTGTGGGTGATCTTCAATCTTTGTAGTTTTATTGTGTTGTTCCCTAAATACAATGCAAATATGTAACTTCTACAACTGGACATACGCAATAAGTTAGAAATTGGACTTTATTTTGCGATTTATGTAAGATAACATTGAATCTGATGTTTGATTAATTTGGAAATAAACACTCAGCATGAGTTATGAAACTGCTGAGATTAAGGGATAAATTATATGTCAATGAGGACATATAATGTAGAGGTTGAATGCTTTGCTAGGCTGCTTAATATTTTGTAAAAGGAACGATAGGTGGGGTGAGAAGTTATAGGTTGTGTGTGCTCACTTGCTTTTTCATGTGTAAATGTGCTACTCTTTTTTGTGGGATAGTAAAAAATACTTGGGCTCTGTGTGTACAAAAGAGGACTTCAAGATAGAAAAGATATCATTCACAAGAGTTTTAGGATTAATAAGCATTAAGGTCAGATTAATGATGTCAATGCCGTTGATCCTGTTGTTTGGCTTAACCTTTTTCTATTTTTTGAATTTTGGATACTTCAACTTGAACTGAGCTAAGAACTTGAAATTTCTGTTATTTGTGTATTGTATTGAAATTTTCATCTTGGTTTTACCGATGGTTTTCATGCAAAATACCAGGAATATATGTTGGCTGTGGAATGGTGGTCCACTTTACCAGAGGAGCAGGTCAAGAAATTGGAACAGGGACTGTGTTGGACAATTTCCTTTTAAGTTCATCTCCCACTCATTCTATTGACACTCCATGCCCAAGATGTGCTAACCAAACTAGGACCGATGGTGTCTTATGTTCCTGTTTGGATTGTTTTCTTTCTGGTGGTAATCTATACATCTTTGAGTATGGGGTATCACCTGCATTTTTTCTAGCCAAAGCTCGAGGAGGTACCTGCACTCTTGCTCCATCTGATCCAGTTGAAGATGTCCTTCATCGGTCTTCATTTCTTCTCGACAATGGGTTTGGTGGCTACAATGTTTTCAAGAATAACTGCGAAGACTTTGCAATTTACTGCAAGACAGGCCTGCTTGTGTCCACAAACATCAGTGTTGGTCGCAGTGGGCAATTGGCATCTTACATATCTGCTGCTAGTACTGTAGTTTCCACACCGCTTCGTTTTATGACCACCAGTTTCAGTGGTTTGGCATTGGTTAGTGTTGGCATGTACTGTGCTGGAAGGTTGATGTCTGATATTGGAGTACGCCGTGATGTGCTGAAAGTTCCAGTGGAAAGGCTTATAGCTACACCTGGCCAGGATATATCACCTGGCCTGGATATATCAGAGAGGACAACTGAGATGGCCAAGGAAGATTAATGTTGTTGATGGTTACTGGTAGACATGTGAAGTTACATTCAACTCCCTCCAACATCTACTGTTTTTATTTCTGCAGTTTATATTTATGTGACATGTTCATAAACCAATCTATCATTTGGGTGCAAAAACTTTCTCGCTACCTTGTTAATATATTATGAAACACAGGATTTCCCCTATAGCTTGACTTCTGTTATCTAAATAACGTGACAATAGTCAGGTCTGTGCAATATTATTTTTGCTTACACTAACCACCTGATTCACAGTTGTCGACGAAGTGCAACTGAGCTCAGAGGCCTTCTTGGTTGTTAAAGTGCACGCACCTTATATCACGGGCAACATGAAAGATTGAAAGGTACTATGACTTTCACAGATCTAAGTTTCTTGTTTTCAGTGCATGGTTGTTAAGTTGTGTATATGGATGGAGTATACAGAAAAATATGATGCGACTAATTTTACGTTCATCTATCATTTTAATGGCGAAAAAATGTACGACAAATTTATATTCTATGGTGTGCTAATACGGGATATATTCCGACCATACAACTTCACTTTAGTACAAATTTTATTCCGGTATATTTTCTAAACCTGTTTTTGGATGGTTTTAATTTTTAAGTTTCATAGTTTTAAAAAACTACAAAAAAATAAAAATCTTAGTTCAGAGTAGTTTTTAGTTTTAAAATGAGTTTTTTTAATATTGTAGTTTCAAAATAATTTAATAGTGTTGAAAAAGAAAAAAACCCAATAGTGTTGAACTTAAAAAATTTGAAATCAGACTGGACCATAAAATGGTAGCCCATAACAAATTCGTTATATATATATATATATATATATATATATATATATATATATATATATATATATATATTTCTATCATTATAAAATATGTTTTCATGATAACAATTTTGATTACGACATCATATACACAAGTGACAGTCATGCAAAAGTAGAAAACATCAAGATTAAATATTATTAGAGTTCAAATTAAAAATCTAGATTTCTAATTTTTTTTTCTTGATTTAAAAATGTTTGAAATTGAGTAGAAAATCATTTCTGGTCCTTTTTTTGTCAAACTTATTTAGCTTCGAAATTATAATTGAAAACGAAAAACTCAACCACCCGAAGAAACGGCCTAAAAGCATAGAATCTTTTATATTTCCAAACCAAGTGTTGTTTCGTCAACTCGATAGATAAACAAATAAACAATTATTTCTTATGGTTACATACAAATGTCAAACGTTAATGCTGCAATTTTGCTTTCCCCGAATGAAAGTACGAATTGAGATTTTATTTATCTCAAGAACTTGACTTTTACAGAAAGAGAAACTGAGCATTTATACAAAAAAAAAAAAAGAAATTGCAAAACCATGTATGGGAAAAACTAAAAAAAGAAAAGAAAAAACATAAATAACCAAAACAGAAAAAGTGAATGTATAAGTTGCATATCCTAACATGCTTCCGCAAACTTAGGGTGGTTGTCAAAGATCAAGAGCTGTAAGTTTGTGTTGAAAAGAGAGAAACGAAGAACAGATACTGGTTTGGTAAAAGTATGTGTTGATGGCCAATGTTATTCCTCTGGACATGATTATGAACATAATGAAGATCGATTTCAAATTCAAAGTGTTTGGTGGAGAGTGCAGGATGGGATTTGCGGTGAGAAGAACTACCCCTTGATTATCATAATAGATAGTTGGAGGAGAGGAAGGAATGTTAAGTTCACCAAGAAGTGGTAACAACCACGAAAAGTCGGAGACATCAGAAGCAAGACTACGATATTCGGCTTCAGTACTACTGCGTGAAACAACTTTTTGTTTCTTGGATGACCAATTTATGAGATTTGGACCAATGTAAATGCAAAAACCTGAAGTGGACTTAGGATTATCCGGATTAGACTCCCAATTTGCATATGCGAAACACTTGATGTAGTGATTAATAGAGGATGAAAAACGAATGCCATAGGTTGCTGTACGGGCAATATAATATAGAATCATTTTGGCAACTTTCCAATGATGTATTTGAGAAGCTTGCATGAACCGGCAAACCTTGTTTAGTGCAAAAGTGATGTCGAGTGTTGTGAAAGTAAGGTATTCGAAACCGCTAACAACTTGTCGATATAACGTAGGATTATCAAACGCAACACATGCACCAACAGCCAATTTAAGAGAAGAAATCATTGGTGAAGGTTGTGGTTTGGCAACACTCATTTGAGCTTCATCCAAGATAGTCTGCACATATTTTAAGTGTGAGAGGTGAAGAGAGCCATTTGAAAACTAGGTTTCTATCCCTAGAAAGTAATGAAGGGGTTCCATATCTTTTAGTCCCAGCGGTTGGAATGTAAATTGATTTTGTATTTTGGATCTATAAGATAAAAGTCTAAGATTAAAAAAGGTCGAAATAAAATTCTAGAAAATTCTATCTAAAAGGATTCTAGAGCAAAAATATCTAGTGATAGTTATTTATAAGATGTCTTTAGATAGGTTTAGAATTATACGAATATTTTAGAAATCTCTAGAAAATGAATAATAACCCTTAGATTAATATTGTGGTGGCAATATCCTAACCATTGATTGAGGAGGTGCCACTAGTATAAATAGGGGATGATTATATCATTTGTAATCAAGTCAAAATAATTAGAAGCATTCAATACAACAAACCTTTCATTCTCTTAAAATCTTTTAACCTCTCCCAATTTTTAAACACTTCCTTCAAGCCTCAAAGTTTCTCTCAACAAAGTGGTATCAAAAGCCATAAGATCTTCATAAAAATGGCAAATACCGGAGTTCCCTTTCAAGTCCTGATGCTCACCAAGAGCAAATACGACAATTGAAGCTTAAGGATGTAACTCTCCTTGGTGAACATGATGTGTGAGAGGTGGTAAAAAAGGACCACACTGAGCCAGAGAATGTAGACAATCTTTCTTAAGCTCAAAAGGAGAGTTTGAGAGATTCAAGGAAGAAAGATAAGAAAGCTCTTTGAAGAAGAAGTCTATATTGAGTAGCCACAAGCATATAAAGTCAAAGGTAAAGAAAACAAAGTCTTCAAATTAAAGAAGGCTTTTTATGGGTTGAAAAAAGCCCTTAAAGCTTGGAATGTTCGGATTGACAAGTACTTCAAAAAAGAAAATTCATCAAGTGTCCATATGAGCATGTACTCTATATCAAAGCTCAAGGTGAAGATATTTTGATTGTATGCTTGTATGTCGGTGACTTGATTTTTACAGGGAATAATCCAAGCATATTTGAGGAATTCAAGAAGGATATGACCATGGAATTTGAAATGACTGACATGGGGCTTATGACATATTATCTCGGAATTAAAGTAAAGCAAGGAAATGAAGGAATGTTTATTACTCAAGAAAGTTGTGCTAAAGACCTCCTCAAGAAGTTCAAGATGATCCAGTTGGTACTCGTATGGAATGCGACATCAAGTTGAGTAAAGATGAAGAGGGAGAAAAAGTGGATCCAACAAGTCTTATTGGAAGTTTGTGTTATATAACTTGTACAAGACTAGACATTCTCTATGCTGTTGGAGTCGTGAGTTGCTACATGGAAGCTCCAACAACTACTCACTTCAAGTCTACGAAGAAGATTCTTCGATATATCAAAAGTATAACAAGCTTTGACTTATATTACTCCATTTCTAACGATTACAAGCTTGTTGGATATAGTGATACCAATTGGAGTGGAGATATGTATGATCGAAAGAGCACAAGGGGATTTGTGTTCTACATGGGAGACACAACCTTTACTTGGATGTCCAAGAAGTGGCCTATTGTCACTCTTTCTACATGTGAAGTAAATTATGTAGTTGCAACTTCATATGTTTGCCATGTTGTTTGGCTAAGAAACCTATTGAAAGAGTTCAACTTGCCACAAATGGAGCCAACAAATATTTTCGTGGACAACAAGTCGACAATAGCTTTAACGAAAAACCCAGTCTTCCATGATCGAAGTAAGCACATCCACACCTGTTACCATTACATTAGAGAAAACATGAACAACAAGGATATGCAAATGAAATACGTGAAAAAGCATGATCAGGTAGCATATATCTTCACCAAATCGTTAAAGAAGGAAGTCTTTATGAAGCTGAGAAGTTTGCTTAGAGTACAAAATCAAGTTTAAGAGAAGGTGTTGGAATGTAAATTGATTTTGTATTTTGGGCCTATAAGATAAAAGTCTAAGATTAGAAAATGCCCAAAATGAATTCTAGATTTTCCATTCTAGATTTTCCTATCTAGAAGGATTCTAGAATGAAGTGCAAAAATATCTAGAGATGCTTATCTATTAGATGTCTCTAGATAAGTTTAGAATTTTAGAAATATTTTAGAAATCTCTAGAGAATGAATAATAACCCTTACATTAATGTTGTGGTGACAAGATCCTAACTACTGGTTGAGGAGGTGTCACTAGTACAAGGGGATGATTGTATCATTTGTAATCAAGCCAAAAGAATTAAAAGCATTCAACACAACAAAATTTTCCTTCTCTCAAAATCTTTCAACCTCTCCCAATTTTTAAACACTTCCTTCAAGCCTCTAAAGTTTCCTCTCAAAACCGAAATCGTTGTTCAAAGTTTTGAGGAGAGTAGTGATGGCTTGGTTTGAGTTTCCTATGACAATGATGTCATCAACATATCAGTATATACATAAAACAATGATTGTCATGTTGAACAAAAAGAGAAGAGTCACTTTTTGTAGAAGAAAAACCAAGTTGTGAGAAGTATGACTTAGCTTATAATGCCATGCTTGAGGAGCCTATTTGATGGCATATCCCTAGTCATAGCCAAATATACTAAAGAAGAGTTGGAGTCATCTATGAGAAGTGGGTTCAAGCTCTTATCATCATGGGTCATTAGTGAGTTTTTAGTAAATTAGGTTTATTTTGAACCTTGTATAATAAGCCAAGTAGTTTAGGTTTTATTTTGGAGCTCAGCTTGTAGTGTAGGGTTTTGGGCCTAGGGGAGATAGGCCCTAGGGAGACACATGGATCTAGGGTAAAATCCCTAGCTGAAGAGCAAACCTTTTAGAAGCTTGTGGACCCTTAACTAAAGTAGTCTCCAAGTTGCTCTCTTTTTATGAGATACATGCTCTTGCTGTGTGGCATGCTCCTAATGAAGAGAATTTCTCTTTAGTAGTGACCATGTGTCATGCTCCTAATGGAGAGGAATTCTCCTTAGTAGTGGCCATGTGTCATCCTTCAAATAGAGATGATTTTTACCTTGGTCTTCAAGTTAGAATATTAGGGTTTTGCTTTTACAATTTGATGACACCTTTAAGGTTATCTAAGTTTATAAATAGAAATGTCTCTTCCATGTAAATTCGACTTTAAATTATTTTTATGCTACCAAATTTGTTTCATATTACTGAACTTAGTTACCAAGACTAGATCACTCATTTTAGGTTTTTTTAGCCACCCTTTCTCTTGAGTTGACACAACCTTTCTTGAGAGCACACCAAACACCATCATAGCTTTTCTCCTTGCTTGAGTCATATAACCTAGAAGAGGAATCAATATCTTACCACATCAAATCTACTATGTGCACAATATTCTCACCACCATCAAACTTCCACAATCATTAATCTATTTAAAAGTCTTTATCTTGTTTGAGTTATATAGCTTAGAGAAGCTTATTCCTGTTTAAGGTTGTGGATAGCCTTTTTAAGACGACATATATGAGTGGTGCTGGTTGAGAAACCTGAAGGTTGCTCCATGTATGTAATTTCAACAAGGTCACTAAGCAGGAATTGCATTGTTAATATGAAGATGGTGAATAGGCCCTCGAGTATAAACTGCAAGAGAACGAACAACTCTGATGATTGTGGCTGACTGAATCATAGGACTAAAAATGTTGAAATAATCTACGCCTTAAATTTGGCTATATCCACGAGCAACTAACTGAACTTTTTCGTCGTTGTAAAGTTCCATCTTTGTTGAACTTGTTGCAAAATATACACTTGTAGCCAATAATATGGGCACTGGCAGAGGAGAAACAAGACTCCAAGTTTTGTTTTTAATAAGCACATCAAACTCTTGTTGCATAACATGTTTCTATTCAGGATTAGCTAGAGCTTCCCCAGTTATGGTGGGAACTTTATCACACAGACAGAAGTGACAAGAACTTTAGGCTCAAAAATGTCAGACTTTGCTTTGCATGGGATGATGATTGGCCATCGAAGGAGTATGTAAAAGGGTTAGTAGTAGAATGATGTATTAGAAGATGTAGATGAATTGGAATGAGTATCAAGAGAAACAAGTGAAGCAGGAGGAGCTTGATCAGAGGTATTCTTGGAAGAAAAGGTAGTGGCGTCATTGGTGACATTTGAGAAGAAGGTTGGAAGTCTTGATTGAAACGATGCTAACAATCACTCGCAAGATGACCTGACTTATGAAAAATTTGACACATACTGTGTTGCATTGATGGAGAAGTATTCAACATTGATGAAAAATTTGACACATACTCGCAAGATGACCTGACTTATTGAAGTTTGATCTTCTTGATACGTGCTCGAGAGTTAGCAAAGTAAGTATTCAGCATGCTCCAAATTTGCACGGTGGTATCAAGGCCAATCATTTGATGATTGACGGATGGTTGTTGACCCAAAACTTGTTAGCTGTTGCTAGGACTCGGGTTCAATCCCCAAATCCCCGGCAACGGCGCCAAAAACTTGTTAGTCCAAAACTTGTTGGGCTCGATTTCGGCAAGCGTACCGAATCGTTCAAGTAATAAACCGGTAAGACCGGGTATCGTTTTCCCAAGAGACTCGTAATACTAAAGAATTGTGCGATTAACAACTCATATAGACTCAAGAACATAACATCAATTTACAAACAAGTGCAGAAAGATAAATTCACAAGTAATTAGAAGGTTGGACTTTGGTATTGAAGGCACTTGGAAATGGAAAAGACTAGAAATGGTAAGAAATGACATTGCTAAGGTTAGTTTTCACCAATGCACTCTTGTGTATAACCAATTTCATCTCCTCTCTATCAATTTACTAAAGTCAATCCACTAAAACACTCTAGCCCTAATCCCTTAGATGAAAGAGCCTAGGTTTTCCTTATCAAACTCCAATCCCTTGGACAATCTAACAAGAAAAACCCGCATTAAAGAGCTAGGATCTAAGACAACATGTGAATCATCTTCCATCCCTAGAATCAAATGACCCACAAGGACTCCTATTTCAGTTCTGGGTTTCATCTTACGTCCCCATAATCCATAAAACCCCAAAATCAAGTCATGAACGTCCCCATTACATGCAAGCTTTAAGATCGGAAACAAGAATACTAGCAATTGATAGAAAAGGCATATATATAATCAAATCATTCAACAATTACACAAGAATTCAAAGGCTACAACTAATCCCAACAAAGATGGGTTTGGTTCTCCATTTCCATAGAGAACCCTAAAGCTTACAAACATGGAAGATGGAAGAAGAAGGAGACCCAAAGGAAGAGGAGGAGATGTTCCCACAAGCTCCTCATGCCCTCCATGAGCTCCAGCCGTGAAATCGCACCTCCAAAGAACCAAAGACCCTTTCCCCTTCGCGTTTTAGGGTTAAATAGACTCTGTCTGCCACATCAGTAAAAATCGTGCCCGGCGCCCTCTGTCAGTCGCGCCCGGCGCCCCGTCGCGCCCGGCGCGGACCATCTGGATAAATTGAAAGTGGACGAGCGTCCTCTTCTCTGGCCAGGAGGAGCGTCCTAAATCTTGGACGAGCGTCCTCTTATCCCTCTGGACGAGCGTCCTCTTAACTCTCTCTGGACGAGCGTCCTCTCTGACGATCGTCCTCTTCTGCCTTGCCGAACGAGCGTCCTCTGCCTGGCTGGACGAGCGTCCACTTCTGCCTGGCTGGACGAGCGTCCACTGCGTGTCTCGCTAGACGTCTTCTCTGGACGAGCGTCCTATTCTCGCTGGCGAGCGTCCTCTTAACTCTCTGGACGAACGTCCTCCATGAGCTCCTGGACGAGCGTCCTCTTTTCTCTTTTTCTGGACGAGCGTCCCCTCTAAACGTCCTGGACGAGCGTCCTCTTGCTGGCGACGAGCGTTTCTGGTGCCTTGTGGTTGGTTTATCCCTATAATTTGTTGGAGACTCTTCCAAGCTCATTTTTAGCTACAAAATAAGGGATTATTGATGAAAGTACATCACAGTAGCCAAAAACACAATTATTTAGAAAACAAGACAAAAGAAGAGGATTTAACAAGTTATAAGTTAGAAAGGAGTTGATTTTGCTATTAAAATGATGCTTAAATAATGGTAAAATTTAGCATTATCAATGGCTGAGAGCTTTCCAATGTCATGACTTCTAGCTCTGATAAAAAGACCAGAAGAAATTCTATTTATCTCGAGAACTTGACTTTCATAGAAACAGGAACTGAAAAAGAAGAAGGAAGAAAGAGAAAAGCCATGCATGGAAAAAACTAATAGAAACAAAAATCAGAAAGAATAAAAACAGATGAGAGTGAGCGTCTCAATTAGTGGAAAACAGGTGGCTGCAGGAGAGTGGTCGTTCGTTTTGAGTGACGGCAGTATTTAAAGCCATATTTCAAATGTCGTGCCACTTCTCTGCATGCCTTTCTTCTTCTCCAAACTGCTGAAGCTCTTTTCTCCTCCTTCTCTCTAAAATCTCCTCCTTCTCTCTAAGAAAACCTCCCCATTTCTTCTTCCAATCACCTCTCAGGCACCGCTGGAACACTCCTGGCATCGAGGGCGTTCGTTTGAACCGATCATTTTTGGATTCTGGACTGGTAAGTTCATCTCTCTCAGCCGAGTGGTTTTTCTGTACATGCAAACTCAATTTTCGGTTACATGAGTTCCTTAACCCATTTCTGAACGCCTTTCTAGTCTTTCATTTGATTAGTTTCGTAAATCGTAATCATAGTCTTCTAAGAGATTGGTGGCAAGCTATTTTGTTCAAATTGTGAATGTTCGGTCACGCTTAGAGGTAAGGGGAGCTTATATAATTTGATTAAATTCTTGTTTGAACGTTGGCATGTTTGCATGATACGTTGTTTGATTATTTGATGAATATGAGATATGTGTGTACTACTTGTTTGGACGTGTGGATGGATGAATGATGTATGTGGTGAATTGAGTTGAGATAGAGATTGATCGTCAACTGTAGTATTCTGAGTAAAGGTGGTAATCTGGTCGAGCGTCCGTTTATATTAGGTTCTCTTATACAAGGAATTTCGTTAATAACGGTCGTGATAGAATAGTAGATATGTATGAGTGTGTGTTCGACTTAAGTGTAGTTCTTCTTTAGACTTCCTAAACAGTTTAGTACATGTGTTATATATATTACTTACGGTCGTAGACGTTATCGTTCTCTTTCATTCAGAATAAGTGGTGGCTCAATTGTATATACATATATATATATATATATATATATATATATATATATATATTTATTCATTCATTTTATGTAAGTTTATTAGTGATTGGTCTTGGACCAAGCGTTCAGTCTTAGTAGCGCTCGTTCCTTATAATCACTTGGTCTTGGATCAGCGCTCGTCCAATAGTGTTCGGTTCTACAGGGTTCGGTCTTAAACCAACACTGAGTCTTGTTTTCTGTTATATATATATATATATATATATATATATATATATATATATATATATATATATATATATATATATATATATATATATATTTACCGTTCTTAGAATGAGAGTCTTCATTCAAACTCAATAGCGTCCGTTACTTCATAGTTTCTCATAAGTATTAGTATTTAGTATAAATCAGTGTGAGTCTTTAAAAGGTGTTCGGCCTAGAGTCTTTGTACTCGACCTAGGCTTCGTGGCGTCCGGTTTGAACTCTTAAGAGTCTGTTTATTGAAGTAAATGAGTAACGCTCGGTCTTGTTATACCAGTCGTACTTGGGCTATGATAAGAACGTATGATCTTATTTCATTTGAATATGTGGATGATAAAGTCTGAGAGAATTTGAAATGTGATGTGTATGAAATAGTTTGATTATGAACGAGTATTCCAGGGAGGAATATCTCAGAAAGTGGTTATTGATTGGTAAAGTATGAATGTGGGCAAAGCTTAGCGGACGTTCATCCTGATATTCTATGATTACTCGTTCTCATGTAGAGAGGAGTAAGTCACGTGTGAGAATGACAGGAGGTCCTAGTCCATAAGGTTAACTTGGACGGAACGGATCAACCTCGGGTGGCAGCTGTTGAGGGTATCCCAGTTACTACATCACTCGGGTGCACGAACGTCGTAGCTACACAGGATTCATACAGTTCAGACAGTCAGAGTCATGTGGTCATTATTTGCATGCATGGATGTATGAATTATGATGTGGTCGTTGTTGGTTTTGTTATATGTTGTATGATGTGATTGAATAAATTAAATTACATAAGCTTACCCTGTTTATTATCTTTGTCTGTGTTGTACGTCCTGTCGTTTTCCTGTTGCAATGATCATCCGTGTAGATGTGAGCAAAAGGAGAAAAGCTGTTGGAAGAAGTATTAAAAGATGCAACGGAAGTGAAGGCCGAACCTTGAGAGCGTTCGGTCTGGCGTTGGCTTTATCTTTTGTAAAGACCGTGCAGTATTAGTGTATTTTGTTAAATGTTCGGTCTAGTAGTAGCTAGCATATTTTTTTTTAAATCCCCCGTTATTGTGTAAAGTCGTTCGGCCATAATCGTATCTCGTTCTGGGTAGAACTGATTTGTAGTATTATTAATATGTGATGATTCTCGTATATGGTTTTATACTGTATTTTTGGGATGTTTATGTCCTAACATTCCCTTTTGTCAAAAGAAACGTTTTTCCATGCACAAAATTGATTGATTACTGTAATGAAGGTCACAAACACCAATATATCATCACATATGAAATATGAAATTTAAGAGCAGAAAAGAAAAGGTATTTTCAATAAAAAAAACACACTTATATATTTCACATTAAAAACTTGTCACACCCATTAATCAAAGATTGAACATTTCTAATTTAGAATTTAATATTTGTAGATGATTTGATAATTGGTGATATGGTAGATTCAGCAAACCTAATTAGAATATATTTTGATACATATTAAGAGTTAATTATCTCAATCTCACAAAATTAATTTACAACATGAAATTTACATTCATTATAATATAATTTGGTTCATATGAAATTTTTAACATGATAAAGATTAATTTGGTTCATATGAAATTTGTAAGATCATAAAAAATAATCTGGTTCATATGAAATTTTTAACATGATAAAGAACAATTTTTCTAGTTCTAAATTCACAATCCACAATAACTCTAATTCTATTGTCTAACATCTCAATTCAATCATTAAACATCTATCAATAATTAAGTTTTTATCTTTTAATCAAAAGACTACATTTTATATTATAAGCTACTAACATCATACATCACATATATTCAACTCCATTATTGAAAGACTCTTGCATTGAAGTATAATAAGAGATCTAAATTTATCATACTATACTCTCACTAAGTTGTCACTACACTCATGATAAATTAAATCCAGATGGCAACAATTCTTTTTTGTACTACTGACTTTTTTTTTACTCTCACCACTTAATATTTTATTCAATGTAAGTTTAATACTAAAAAAGTTAGAATTATTTTTTTTAGAATATCAAATTTAATACATAATGAAAACATCTCAACATAGTATTTTTTTTAATAGAAAATTAGATTCACAACACACATAGTATCGTATCATAATTATACTATTATTGATTTTCATTTAGACATACATGTATTCAAGTTGGAAATGCTAATAAAATGCAATCCATCATTCATTACATAATATTAATATTCAAATGTAATATATTAATCAAATAAATATAACAACATAGTAAACGATAAACAAATTTTAACAAGCAATTTTTTGTTTCTAAGTTTAGAAAAGCACACTCTGGCTCGGCCAACACTTTGTTTACCAAGAAAATTAAGCACATTTCAATACTCCAAGCCATCATTCTACTCTCTTAGCTAAAAGTGTCATCTTGTCCAAAAATTTAAGTCATCCAATAAAAACTTTAATGGTCTAAGGAACAAATTATTTGTCCAATGACTATATCACCGGAAGTTTTCATAGAAATAATTCACAATTTATTACTTACATGTCGACCATAATCTCTGCAGTAGACGTCTAAGTTTTTTAATTAAGTATATTAAATTCAAGTTAATTTGATAAATTTTTATTTGATTATGAATTCATTTTCACAACCTTAATAGTTATATATATATATATATATATAAATTACCTTATTTAATACATTTTATTCACATGAATTAAGGATGACAAGGAGTCAGGTCGGATTCAGATAGTGTCTACCCGCAATCCGACTTGCAAAATGAAAATATCACACGTAACTCGTCCGCTATCAGCAGCGTATCTATTTCAAAAAAATTCGTAGGTATCTGTAAATACTAAAAAAAAATATTTTATACATTTAAAAAATAAAATTAAATATATATATATATATATATAATTTAATATAAATATAATAAATTATAAACTAAAATTTAATTTTAATTTAATTTAAGGTAATAAAATATAAATTAATTTTATATTAAATTAAATTTAATTAAATTTTTACTTTATTTATTTGCGGGTAACAGATATTCGTGGGTCGATAGTGTAATACCTACATCCAATTCGTTTATAAGTGGGTACTAAAATACCTACTATAAGTGGGTACTAAAATACCTACTATTTATGAGCCTAATTTAGGAATGACAATGGGTAGTGTTTACCTGTTATCCGACTTGAAAAAAAAAACAATCTACTATGTGTGAATATTCGTTAAAAAATATTCACGCATATTTTCAAATATGTGATATCCGCGAATCTCCACAAATATTTAATTTTAATTAAATAAAATATAATTTAAATTTTTATTTTTATTTTTTTATAAATAATAAGTATCCATTGTAATATCCCAAAAATACAGTCTAAAACTATATAATAGAATAATCACATTCAATAATATACAGCTCAGTCTTACATTAATAGAGAAAGTACGTTTGTGGCCGAACGACCTTACAAATGACAAGAAGTTAAAACTGAACAAGGATGCAATTCTGACCGAACGGTCCTACAAAAGAAAAAGGGAAAAGGTAATCGAACGATCACCTTACTATCAAACTATAATACTGACCGAACGGTTCTACTGTTCGGTCTTAACTTCTACCTCGACTAAGTTTTCTTCTTTCAGCGCTTCTTCCAGCAGCTCGTCTCCTTCTACTCACATCCACATGGATGATCATTGCAACAGAAAGACAAACGAACGTACAAAACAGACAAGACAGGGAACATAAGATAAGCTTATGTAATTTAATTCATGTATCAGCATATATTTCACACAATTCAAATAAACAAGATAAATCATTAACTCCATGCAAAGCCTAATACTAGACTCTGACTGTCCGGATGGTATGAATTCTGTGTAGCTACGACGTTCGTGCACTCGGGTGATGTAGTAACTGGGATATCCTCAACAGCTGCCACCCGAGGTTAGTCCTATTTGTCCAAATTAACCATAAGGAATAGGACCTCCTGCCATTCCCACACATGACTTACCCTTCTCTACATGAGAACGAGTAATTACGGAATATCAGGATGAACCGCCAACTTAGCATGCCCACATTCATACTTTACCAATTCCGATATACATTCATGAGATATTCCTCCCCAGAATACTCGTTCATAACCATACTCATTTCTTCTACGTCATATTCCATCATCTTACATTTTCAAAATCTCAAATCCAATGAATTTGAATAAAAATCCCTTAAGATGCCAAATACCGAACGTACACCTTCAACCCCGAACGAGACCGAAAACTTGGAGCGAGACCAAGAGGTCTCCAGTTCCAAAACAGATTAAGACCGAGAGGGTTACTATCGGGTTGAGAAAGAAACTGAGTACAATCATAGTTCACAAGAACGAATAGAAACGAATGTTATTTACAAAGTGAGCCAATTTAATGAACTGACTCTAGAGAGTGCAAACCGAACACCGAAAAGCCCAGGCCGAGTACTAAGACTCTAGGCCGAAACCAATAGAGACAGACACTGCAAGACATTCAAAGGGTAGTACCTAAAAGAATCATATGAAGGAACCGAACGCTATAAATACTTAGTTTATTTATAAATTTATCCTCAAGAAAACCGAATGCTAGTCGAAGACTGATCACGGTAGAGAGTGAACATTATTGAGTTTGGACGAACGCTCTTATTATCAAGAGATTACGAAAAAGAGAACGAGCGCTTGGTGTAAGACCCAACACTAAATCGTACGAGCGCTTGATGAAAGACATATGATTGAATAGTACGATCGCTTGGTGAAAGACCTAACACTAAATCGTACGAGCGCTTGATGAAAGACATATGATTAAATAGTACGATCGCTTGGTGAAAGACCTAGCACTAAATCGTACGAGCGCTTGGTAGATATAAGATATTATTTAATTAATGTTCAAGAACGAATGAACATACTACTACATATAGATATACTTAAATTTATATCAGAATGCCAAGGAAAGAATATCCTTGGTGGAACGCCTGTACACAAATTGTACTAGACAAAGACGCTCGTCCTCAACAGAAATTCCTTCCAAATGAAAGAATCTAGTTCTAAACGAGTCCCCGAGAAAAACCGAACGGTCAAAGACCATTCAGTAACGAACATACATTATCATAGAGAATTTCATACTTAGAATTATTTATCTTCATAATTTCATACATCCATATCATAGTAAATTTCCATACTTCATACAATCAAAACATAGCAACAATCATATTTCATATAATTCAGCAACTCAACGAACATGCATACAATCCAAACAAACATACAATTCAAATTATATAAGGTTCCCTTACCTCTAACGTGACCGAACGCTCACAGCTTGTATAGATTAGCTCACCACCAGAAATCTTAGAATCCTACAGTTCACGCTTTATGAAACTAATCCAAACAAAAGGCCAGAAAGGTGCTCAGAATGAGATGATAAACTCATGCAACCAGAACTTGGCTTGCATGTGTCAGAAAACGTACAACTAAGAGAAGGGAAGAACTTACCAGTTCAGAACTCAAAACCGATCGGTTCAAACTGCAGCTCTTGACACCGGAGGAGTAGAAATGGTGCTTGAGTGATGATCAGAGGAAGAAACGGTGAGGCTTTCTTAGAGAAAAGATGAAGGAGATGTAGAGAGAAGGAGGAGAGAATGGAGTTTTTCAGAAATCTGGGAAGAAGGGTGCATGCAGAGAGTGGCGTGAATTTCTGAAAATCAGAGTTTTCCTTCCAAAACGAACGTCCACTCAGCTGCTTACACCTGCCTTCCACCATCTGAGTGTCGGATCCCCCTCTTGACACATGTAATTTACTAAGACAGTACGTGTGTGGATTTTAGTGATTCTAACATCCATAAATATAAATAATATAATATCTACGTACAAACTATTTATAAATAAATATTAAAATATTTGCTATGTATCGTTAATTTTATCCATAAATAAAATAGGCACGAGTACAAGTTTTATTGTCTTCCCTAACCTAATTTATATTTTACGCTGATAAATATCTTTTATCTACAATTAATGATGTTCCTTGTCTACGGAATAAGTCAACCGTACGATCTACTCATCAAAGCCGATTGGCTTGCTGGAGATCCCATACAATAAACTGTCATAAACGTTTAAAATTTAGAAAATTATTTGACATGATTAGAATTATGATTGAAATAAATTTATTTCTAAAATATTTTTGACACATTAATTATTTCATATCTTTATGGTCTCAAACCTTTCTTTTGAGATTATTTGAAGATAAGTTAGCAACACTTCTCGTCAGTCCATTCTTGCATCTTATCCTACTTTTAAAAGAAAAGTTACCATATGTCACGCTTCAGAAAAACGTGCACAGTGGAGTCCACGTGGCAGGCGCAGGGCGAGCCACCTCAGCCCGCACATGGGCGACAGCAGCGCCTGGCATCCACTGACGGATGCCAGCTGTCGCACGCCAAGCTGATCAGAGCGCAGTGGGAACGTGCGTTCGGCGTGGTGGAGTCCAGGTGTTCGCTCGGGAGTGGACGACCGTCCGTTTTAGGCTACTGAGGCATAGTGGAGTGCGCTGGTGGGTGCGGAAGTGCGCTGGTGGGTGCGGACGTGTGCTGGCGGAGTGCGGACGTGCGCTGGCAGGGTGGAAAGCAAATCTGAGAATTTCTGAAATACTCTCCACCCTCTGCACGCACCCCTCTTTCCTTCATTTCGGAAACACAAATTCTCTCCTCCTTCTCTCTACACCTGAACCTCTTTCTCTCTCTAAGGAACCACCACTCAAACCTCCTCCGTTCCACACTCCGGCAAGATTGAAGGACGCTTGGCGTAGGAGTTCCAAAGAGAACGTTCGGCTGGTGATGCTGGTAGGTTCTTTCCTTCCTCTCTGACGTTCGTCCTTCATGCATGAAAACTATGTTTGAATTGTACGTTCGTTATTCTCTTAGAGTAGCGTGGTTATGACTTTTGGTGTTGAGGTCGTTCGCTCGCACAGTGGATTAACGAGCGTTGGCAAGTAGGATTTGAGTGGAGAAGCGTTTGTGTGCGTCTGTGAACGTTCGGTCATTTCCAGGTAAGGGAAGCTTACTTAATTTAACTGTTTGTGATGTATGTTATGTGAGAGCGTTCGTTATTTTACTGTATAGATGCATGATGAATGATATAAATGATGATATGAACGTTCGTTATTTCACTGTATGATGTTACCATGACTGATTTGCATGAACGTTCGTTATTGTGATTATATGAAGCTGTTATGTTTAATTTATGATTGAACGTTCGTTTTATTGAATGAGAATGATATATGACTGAGAGTGGTGTCTGGTAATCGTTTACAGTACCCCTGTAAACGATTACCCGAGAGAATTAGCCAAAATGTACAGAAAGTCCAACACAGGTACTCAGTCAGATGAACAGGGGTCACCATTTGAAAAAAATGAGTTTTATGCATTTCTGCACTTTCCCTGAAACGCTGTACGTTCGTTCTGGACGGTCACTGACCGTTCGGTTTTCCTTAGGAAAATGTTTGGTATATTGATTCTGTCATTTGACACTCTCTGGTTGAGTACGAACGTCCTCACTGTTTGAGCGTTCGGTTTGGCATTGTTGAATCCTGTACGTTTGATGAACTTCTTTCTTTCTGTGTGCTTGTATGTATATATATATGTAATAGTGCATTTTTCCCGTTCGTATTACTTCTCCAAACTTCTCTTAGTTTATCTTCAAGATTTTCAATCTTACACCTGACGTTCGCCCAGAATAGCGTTCGGTCATACACTGAGCGTTCGTCCAAATAGTGCTCGGCCTCGAGCGTTCGTTCAAATAGTGCTCGGCCTCGCACGTTCGTTCAAATAGTGCTCGGCCTCGAGCGTTCGTTCAAATAGTGCTCGGTCTCCAACTGAGCGTTCGTCCAAATAGTGCTCGGCCTCGAGCGTTCGTCCAAATAGTGCTCGGCCTCGAGCGTTCGTCCAAATAGTACTCGGTCTCCAACTGAGCGTTCGTCCGAATAGTGCTCGGTATGATTTTGAGCGCTCGTTCTCTTCTCCCACTAAATAGCGTTCGTCCAATGAACAGTACTATTGGAATTTTCTGCAGATTTTAGCGTTCGGTCTTCGTTCCGAACGAGCGTCTTTTGGTCTCGCTTTTAGCATTCGGTCTTTGATTCAAACGAACGTCCTTTTGGTCTCACTTACAACGTTCGTCCTCGATCTTTGGGGACAGAACGTTCGGCTTTTGGTGATTTTGTTATGAATGATGAAAATGATTATGGATTGATGAATAATGAATGATGAACAGTATTTGAGATGATATGAAAGTTATGAATATTGAACGAGCGTTCCAGGCAGGAACGACTCATGGTTGAATGTTGAAAGTTGTAAAGTATGACTGTGGATAGTTAATGCTGGCTGTTCATCCTGATGTTCCGTGAGTGCTCGTTCTCAAGTAGAGGACGCACGTCATGCGTGGGAACGGCAGGAGGTCCTTAGTCCATAAGTTAACGTGGGCGACGTAATAACGGACTAACCTCAGGTGGCAGCTGATGAGGATGCCAGTTACCACACCACCCGGGTGCGTGAACGCCTGTAACTACGCAGATTTCATACAGTCCGGACAGTCAGTCGTGTTGAGTTTTATTTTGTACATGCGTTAAATTATGTGATGTATGATGAATGCGTACGTTGATATGTATGTGTGAAATGAACTGTTTGCTAGAAATTATATGTTGATGCATGAGTTAAATTACGTAAGCTTACCCTTTCGTTTTCCTTGTGTTGTCAATTGTCCTTGTACGTCCGTCTTGTCATTGCGATGATCATCCGTGTGGATGTGAGCAGAGGGAGACGAGCGTTTGGAAGAAATGCTGAATGAAGAGAACCTGATTAATGTTGAAATGGAGACCGAACAGTGAGACCGCTCGGCCAGTAGTGTGATTGTTGAATTGAGTGGTCGTCCGACCATCCTTTGTTTTCGCTTAAGTTGATTTTGGACCGTTCGGTAAATGTTTTCTGTAAACCGTTCGGTCAGGCTTTTGTTTTTAGTGGAAAAACTGTTTGAGATTATTATTAAATGTGACTTTCTGAATTTATAGTTATGACTGTATTTTTGAGATGTCACACCATACTAAAAGCACTTCTTTTTACTATTTTTATTTTGTAGTACAAGAAAATTTTTAAAGTAAAAAACAAAGAGTCCTATAAATAAAAAGTCTTCGGCTGATCTTTACTTTTTTTTAAAAGAAAATCCCTTCAGATATCAAACACATGAGGCAAACAGGGACAGAGTGTAAGTATGGTCTACTTGGACCTACTCTTTTATTAATTTTATTTTTTAGTATAGATGTTATTTTTAAATTTATACACTATTTAAAGAGTTTAACAGTAGAAATTTTATACTCGAATTTAATTTTTTATTAATCTTATAGAATAATCAATTGTCTTTTTTAATTTTTGAGATAATGGTAATGATATTATTACTTTTTTAAATATTCTCCTTTTTCATAGATTTTATCGTAGAAATATTGTTTTTTCTTTCGTTCTGAACCAACATATTTGAACATCGTTTAATTTAAATAATCTTTTGCTTTTATAATATTTTATAGAGATTTTAAGTTTATAAATGATTATCAATTAAGATATTAATGTTCCATGGATCTGATTTTAAATTATTCAGAATTAAAAAATGTATTTATTAATATTTTATCGGTATAACAAACTTAGTTGTGAGCATTATAAAAACAATATTTTTGATTTAACACACCTACTCCCCGTCTACCTACACTTGAGCAACATTTATTTTTAAATTTTATCTTTTATAATTTGTATACTATTTTTAGAATATTATAAATGATTAAATTTGATTTCAAAAGATACTATGTATAGGATGGTATCATGTAACGATATCATTTCGATGACTTACATAGGGTAAGTTAACATGTTAAATAAGATAAAGATTGATTAATTAAGGATTAAGAAAAAAAATATCAGGAGTTAGAATAATGTTTCGGATATAGGGTTGACGTCCTATACTCAAAGCACTCAAGATTGTGTGGATGGTCAAATGGACCTTGAAGATTGAACGAACTTGACAGACCAGATGGACGAAGCATTTTGAAGATCGAACGGGTGGGCTTAGGACGGACGAACGCTGCTCCATGCACTAGGTTGAAGGCTGGGCGGACGTTGCTCCAAGCGGACGGGTGTCGGAGACTTGTCGGATGTAGCTCCAAGCGGACGGATGTTGGGAGCTGGACGAATGTTGAAGCGGACAAACGATTCTTGTGACAGACGGGTGTCGAAGACTTGTCGGACGTAGCTCTAAGCGGACAGACGTTGGGAGCTGGACGGGTGTTGAAGACTTGTTGGACGTAGCTCACTCCCCCTCCTTCTCCAAGCCGGATGAGGGCGTACCTGTTAAAGGTGCTCCGACGCTCAAGTCAATAAAATGATCGAACGATTATAACAAAAGATGCAAGTAATGCGTAATATGTAACGTGTGCAATCCGGTCTGAAGTCATGCCTGAGACCTTTATTTATACTAGTTGTGATGGGCTTATGGGATTTTTCCTTTCACTGGCCTAATAACAGCCAAATGACACCTTAACCTGCATTAGGGTGTTAATGAGTTATCACTATATATGTGGAATTTAAGGCTGTCATTAAATTATCACTAGTAAAAAAAGTGGAATCTAACGCGCCATATACGCTTCGGTTACGCAAAACCCGAAGCTAAAAGACTATATACCTCGGTTACACCTTGACCCGAGGCAGAATGATGATATTGTCTCGGTTAGAAGAAGACCCGAGACCTATACCTCTGTCCTAAGCACACTTTTTGTCTGACAACTTTTTAAAAAGCCCCTATTGCCTCGGGTTGCCAGACGACTGCTGCCTATACACTCGTTTCATTCCTCTGATTTTTTCATTTGCACAGCCCAACAACTTCTTCTTTCTCGTGCTCTCCCTTCTTCCCCTTTGTGCTCTCCCATTCTTCCCCTCTGTGCTCTCCCATTCTTCCCCTCTCTCACTGCTGTAGCCTCCGCCGTTGCTGCCTCCGCCATTCTTCCCCTCTGTATCTTCATCTTCATCCACCGCTCCAGATCGCCAAGCCGCTCCAAATTCGCTCCAGATCCGCTCCACAAAGTCACCGCTGCTGCCTCCCCACTACGTCCACAACGTCACCGTCGTTGCCTCCCCGCTACTGCCTTGCCGTCGCGTGGTGAAGAAAGTATTGCTGCCGCATTGCCGCCGCATTGCCGCCATCGTCGCGTGGTCTTCCTGGGTTCTTGCTGCACCGCCATGCCGCGTTGTCTCTGTTGCCGCAGTCGCTCCCACGGTCCTGGTCATCGCGGCAGTGGTCCTCCTTGGCTTGGTAAGTGAAATTTTTTTGGATCTTGTTCTTGGTCTTCTTTTTGGATCCAGAGACATTGGAAACACCATTTTCAAATAAAACCCTCCACTATCAATCTTGTTCTTGGTTTTGTTCTTGATCCAGAGACATTTTTGTTGTTCAATTTTTTAGTGACGGGGACTCTTTGATGGACTTGTGGACCACAAAGGAGGGGAACACATGCCAGATTCATCATCCACCTTTGACCCTGTTCTGAATTGAACTTCCATTTCCATTCGACAAAGGAAAAGAAATCGTGGGTTTTTGGTCTGTTTGCGGATGAAACATGTTATAAAAATAATGAGGGTTGTGTTTATGCTTGTGTGGTTGGTTTCGAAACGGTGGGAGAGTGTAGCAGGGGATTAATCAAGAAAACAAAACTTTATGGCATCGGTTAAAATGACTCGAGGCATAATCCTATCCCTTTACGCCTCGGTTCATAACCGAGGCATAAGACTTACCCCTTTTTACCTCGCCTGTATATGCCTCGGTCGTAGAATCGGTGCCTATAAACAATAATAACCGGTGCCATTTCCTCTTACTGCACTAGTGTATAGTTAGGAATAAATTAGGGGTTAAGTTTCCTTCTTATTATAATTAAAAACATATTAGAAATTAAAGTTTTGTTTTATGGACTTCCATTTAATTATAATTAGAAAAATATTAGGAATTAAACTTTTCTTCTAATTATAATTAAAAATTGATTAGGGTGAAGGTTTTCTTTTAATCAATTCTAAATGTCATTCTAATTTTTTTTTTCTAAATTTTATTTGGTTCACAAAATTGAACCACTTAAACCTTAAATAGTTTCTCAAAGGTTTCTTTTCTCTATCAAAAGAACCTTAATCAGAGAAGTTTTCTCACTTCTCTGGCATTCCATTTTTGCAGACCAACCCAGCCTTGGGTGCCCTTTGCCTCGCGCAAGAGAAGTTGGCTAGGGGAGGCACTTTCTCTTTCCTTTTTCTCGTTCTGAGCTCGCAATGGCGCAATCTGGCGTGTATATCGATTGATTCTCTAGGTTCTTCGTCGTGCCACCCAAGGAAGGTTTTCTCCTCCTCTTTTGCCATGGTCCGAGCACATCGTTGCGCAAGAGCGGTGGTTAAGGGGGAGGGTTCGTCTTCTCCAATTCGGGTCAGGCATCGTGGTTGGCTGGATTGAAGTACTTGAAAAACTTTAGAAGGGGAGTTAAATAATGTTAATGGAAAAATTATTTTCACAACCCTTTTGATATAACACGTTCGTCGAGTTTTGAATTTATCAAATAGACACTTAGACGTTCGACCTAATAAATGACTTTTAAAATATAGTTCCCTATTAACTTGCTATCCAGAACATACATTACAATATTTGTAAGAACTTCCTTAGTTGAAGAATAATCGTTTAGTGCAGAAGGTTCTTATATTTAGAAATAAAACGCAGTTACATGTTTTTATAAGAAAAGTGTTTAGACAAGAGAGAAATAACAATTGCACAGATATTTTTATACTAGTTGACTCCAGTTGAGCTATGTCCAGTCTCCTCTGCAAAGAATTCCACTATAATCTTCAACAAGTTTACAATTGAGTATTCGCACCACTCTTAGTCTTCTCAGTCATCGAATAACCTCCTATTACCCTAGATTGGATGAGTATTTGCACCACTCCTGCTCTTCTCAGTCAGTGAATAACCTCTTGTCACTCTAAACTGAATGAGTATTCACACCACTCCTGGTACTAAGCAACATTGCCTAGATTTCCTTAACTCAGTAAGCAAATATTACACTAAAACTTGAGAGTATGATTTTCTTTTGTTCTTTTCTTCTCTTTTTCTCTCAGATAATTTCTTTTTCTTGAGCTTTTTTTGTGCTTTTCTTTTGAAAACTTATCAAAGGATGGTTTTGTTGTATGTTATCCTTTTAATTTTTCATCAGATTGATCTCTTATTTAAAGGCTCTTGGATAAGTGTCCGTTAGACTAAGCTCTTGGCCTTGATTCTTGTGTCTTCTCTTTCTTCATGTATAACAATCATTGGTTAAAGTCAAGTTTTCAGAGCAGACTTTTTCAGTACTTTACTTGAAGTTGGTTGTACTTTCTTTTAGACACCGCTTTAAGTGAAGAACATTATGTGAATATCTCTTTTATCTCTAATGTCCACTTTGATATTTTAATTTGAAGTTTATGGATGCGTGTAGAGTAGGTTATTTGCAAATAATGGAGTAGATTGTGCATGTAGCATATATGTCTTTTCTCTTATCATTTTTGTTGTTTTTGAACGTTGAACATTTAATAACATTTAATGCTTGCTCAAAACAACAAAATGCTTTTCATTTTTCTACCGTTGAAGTAACATTTAACAATTAAGCTTTTCTTCTAAAGATACCAAGCTTTAAGTAAAGACTTCATCGTTGAACGAAGTAATAGTTTAGCTCATGATATCGTTTAGACTGATGTAAACAGTTTTTGTTATTTTGCCTTTTTAGAGCAATAACGTTTAACATTTTATGTTTTCTTTAGTGTTTTAAGTTTTAGCCTTTTAGAATGTTTTTGTCAATGATATTGTCTTGACATTGTTTTGTTTTCTCGAGAGTTAAACTAAATACCATTTGGCTATAATAAGCTTTACACGTTTAGCTTCAACTCTCTTGAACGCTTTGACTTAATAGTCGTTTAGCATAACATCTGGGTGTTTTGACTTAGTTATTTTTCTGTTTCCTAAAATCATAAGTGTTTTCCTAAGGTTTTTCTATGTTGGGGATTTTGGTCCTAAGTCTTGTGTTTCCTCTTATGGTATTTTCATATTATTATTTTGTTTAATGTTATTTGGTTAAACTTCAAAACATGAGAGTGTTTAGACGTATAGACGATTTTGTCTAAACATGGATAGGAAGACTTGCTTATTCTTCTCTGTTTGTGGGTTGTTTCATAGGGCAGCGCAGGTGCAACCTCTTAACGGCGTTGTGGTCCCGACAATTTCGCGACAAGGGTTTCGGTTGAGGTTTTGAGGTTTTCTTCTACCTCTGTTCTTTGTTATTTGTGGATCTTGATGGTCACAAATTGGGGTTTGAAATAAAGGTTTTCTGAAATTGGAAATTTAGAGATTTTGGGGTTTTTGGAATCTGATTCTTGCGATTGAGATTTTTACTTGTATATTTGAGTTTGCAATAAAGGATTTTTGGTTTCTTGAATCTTCTCTATAGATTTGGTCTCATAACGAGGGAGTTCGGGTTTTGATTTGGAAATGCTTGGGGTTATATTCTTGTTATCTCAAATTGTATTTTTGGGGTTGGTGCACTAGTGGAAAAATAGCGTATAACGTCGAATATTTTTGGCCTTTCACGTCGAATTCGAGAACGACGTCATATCGGGAGACGTTAATTTAACGTCGACTTTTATCAATATACGGCGTTAATTTAACGTCGAATTTTGTCAATATACGACGTTAATCAATTTTTTTTTATTTAATTAATTGTAATCCTTTTTTACAACTTTACTAAACCTGAAAAGCAGAACTATGAACGGTAATATAGGATCAACAACAAATAACAATAACAAACAACAAACAAGTTCAATCAAACAACAACAACAAACAAGTTCAACCAAACAACAACAAACAAGTTCAACAAAAAAAAAAAACAACAAAAAAGTTTAACAAATAAGTTCTTCAAAACCAAAACAAAAACTAACCTTCAAAAGGTGGGTTCATCGAAATAAAGTGTTGTCACCAGTGAGATAGAAAGCAAAATGCGCCTGTGAAGGACAAGAACACGAAAATAATCAGTGAAAACAAACGAAAATCATACCTAAAGTAGTTAATTAACATGCATTTGTATCAAATGAAAGAAAGATTACATGTGATGGTCGTCAAACTTCGTTCGAGAAAAGTTTGAGCAGTGAAGAGGGTCTCGCGCGCTAAGATAAATTGAAGGAATTTTCAATCTCCCGCTCAAATTTTTATTGAATTCACTGGCCTTTTGACGTCTAACGCTGAGACATTCGACGTTTTATATCCTTTTACGTCGAATTATAATTCTAAACGACGTTTAATAATTGCATTTATTTACAAAATTTCCATCGGTCATTTTTAACGTTGGTTATTTAGTGGTTAGACATAGAACATGTGACGTTATACGTTGTTTTTCCACTAGTGGTGGTTCGTAGGTTGATGGATTTGGGTTTTGATCTTCGGGATTCTGATTCGTGGACATTGGGTTCTATTTGCAAATTGGGTTTCTTGAATCTTCTTTGCATGATATGTAAATTAGGGGCTAGGGTTTGATTTGGAATTCTAGTTGTTGATGCAGTTCCACGAGAAGGACTTGATGGTGGTGCGAAATAGAGTAGTGAAAGTCCTGATGGGTTGTGGCCAGAGGGATCACGATGGCTCCAACAACGTTGTGGTTGGTTAGTTTGAACTTAACTAGGTTGCGGGCGCAAATTTTGGCAACGTTGGAGTGTGGTTGGTTCAGTGGTTGTTTCTCCCAACAGTTCCAAACATTTTATCATGCATCTCTAATTTTCAAAAATACCCTTAAAATTTATGTTTCTCTTCAACGAGTTTCGAAAGTTGAAGGATTTTTTCTTCAACGAATTTTTAAATATGCTGAAGTTTTTTCAAAGGCTTCAATAGATTTCGAAATTCGTTGAAGAAAAAAATCCTTCAACAACTTTCAAAATTCGTTGAAGCAAAAATCATTCAACGAATTTCGAAATTTGTTGAAGCATGAAAGATAAGATGTAAGGTTTTTTAAATTGCAGAGGATAGTTTTGAAATTTTAAAAAAATTTGAAGGACGAAAAAAATAATAATAATAATAACAATAAAATAAAATAACTAAAAATTATAATTATAATATATATATATATATATATATATATATATATATATATATATATATATATATATATATATATATAAAGTATAAGTCAATATTAAAAGTGGAATTTAAAGTAAAATTGAGTGAACTTGAAAGAATAATAAAAGAAAAAGGAATATAATGAGTAATTAAACTCATAAGTAAATTATTTTTTTGGTTTGATATTGAGTGAAATATTTATGACATATTGTCTGTATGGGATTCATGAGGGGTTTATATTGAACTCACCTTGGAATATGTATGCGATTTTATAGGTTGATGTGTAAATAATATTAAGTAGGGAATAATAATAGTTGTATAGGGTCAAGAGGGACATTTAATTAATGTTGGACGATCGGAATTTGTTGGGTTGTATTGAATGTGTAGATGATTAATGAGCATGAGAGTAGAGGATGAATCTACTAGTTGTACCTAGCAAATTCTGAGAATATCTACCATGTAATACGAGATAATGGTTCTCTTTGATCTTATGTGCGAAAAGAGAGTGATGTTCGAGTGTTGAACCCTTTTTTTACGGGGGAAATGGTGTTTTGCCTAATCCTTGTGTAGTAGGAAAATAGGTCATTAGGCAAGATGGCAGGACAACTAAAGTGGACCTGTAGGGAGGCTACAAGGGGCTTGTAGGGGAGGCTACAAGTGGGTGAGATATGGTACACAAGTGTGACTGATTCCTTTATGATGGAGTTCATGGATTTGTGATGCTCATGATGGGGATAGTCATGATGAAGGGTTCATGATGGGGATAGTCATAATGAAGGTATATGTGTTGATGATTCGTAGTGACGATGTGTTTGAAGACAATGTTGATAAGAATAACGTTGATGGTATAATATGATATAGTCGGTGAGAATGTTGATGATGATCATGGTGTAGAAATGATTATGTGAGTAAGGATAGCGTTGTAGATGACTGATTATTATTAAATTGCGCTTACTTATTATGATCATATTATATTGTTATTGGTTGTGTTATGATAGCTTACCTATATTTGATTGTGTTTGTGTTTGTGTGTGTCTTGCGATGATCATATGATCCTTGGTTATACGGGAGCAGGGGATGTTGGATATGCTTTAGGTACATGATAGAGACACGAGAGTGGGAAACAACCCTAGGTTATTTAAATTTTTTGAGTTATAAATTTTAGGAATAATGTAATTGGATTACTTTTATTTCTTCGTTTATTTTATTAATTTCAAAATTTTGTAATTAGATTATATTTGTGGTAAAGTTAGAATTTTCTTTTAATTCTGCATGTTTTAAATGTCAAAATTTTTAATTTGTACCATTTTTCGCATTAAGAGGATTTTGAAACATCTTACTCTGCATACTATTCATGACACCCTGAATTAGAGCATTACATATACGTGAAATATTCATGATTAGTGAGATAAGAGACAAAAGTACCAATTGAAATTGTATTAGACTAATACAACTTAAATTTATATTATAATATGTTAAAAATTAAATGGTTATAACTTTAATTAAAATTTAAAAATAAAAAATTATAATATATTAAAGTTGTACTAAGTTGGTATCACTTCTTTACAGTAAAATTGTATTAAGTTAATACTATTTATCTATTTTAATAATATTTTAAAATTTATAGTATTTTAGTAAGTTTGGAAAGAAAAGTACATTATTTCAGTTTTTTTATGTAAATTGATTGGAAGTCTCATATTAAATCAAACTAATAAGATGAAAATGAGTTTTGATGAATAATATATATAAATATAAAGATAAAGAATAAGAAACTCATTATATTAAAATCTTATAAAAGACTAAAGAAACTCATTATATTAAAATCTTATGTTGGAAGTTACTTTATAGTTTTTATGTGAATTAATTTGTGATAGATGTTATCCAAATATAATGCTATTAACAATAAGATTGGTGTTGTCAAAATGGGTTACCGGGTCTGATTCGATCCAACTCACCAGTGAGTTATTTAGTGAGTCAATTCAATCCGACTCATTTATTAGAGTTAGAAAAATTCGAACTCGATTCGATCCAGCATGAGTTGGTGGGTTAAAGGAGTTGACTCATTGACTCACTTAATTACAATTTTTTAAAATAAAATAAAATTACAAACTTTTTGTAATTCAAATCTAAATAAATTTCACTCCCAAAATGATGTTAAACTTAAGACAATTCAAAATAATAAAAAAGTGTACAAACCTGTGGTGGACCCAATTAACCGCGGATTGTAACTCATTTTGAGAGTTCTACTTACTGTTTTTCTTTTACTATTTTAATTTAATTTATGTCTTCAAAAGAAATTTTACGGAAAAACATTTCTTTGAAAACTTTTAGTCCTCTACTTTACAATTCCGTTTATAATAATAATTTGTTTCAAATCGTACAATTTTATCTATTTTATATAAATTAAAAAAGCAATATCCTTTCGTATATCTTTTAACTTCAAATATCTTGTTATTATTTTCTTTCTTTAAAATTATATTTTATCATGTATTTTTCTTTTATTACAAATGATATAACTTTTAATTCTTAATATACTATTGTTTGAAATTAAAAGTATTATAGTATGGAAAACTTTCATAAATGAATACACTATCATAGATAATACAAAATATTATTATTTAAAAAACCAAAATTTTCAACGTAGCAAATTGTCTTTTTTCTTAAAGCTATCAAAACGGGTAATTCGGCTCGATCTGACCCGGCTCACGACGGGTTGGTCACTTAGTGAGCCACTCCAACCCGACTCACTTATTAGCGAACGGAAAAAATTTGAATTCGACCCGACCCACCACGGGTTGGTGGGTTAAATAGGTTGGCTCACTGACTCATTTAATTATGAGTTTTTTTTAAAAATAAAAATATTACATTTTTTAAGTAAAATCTAAATAAACGTCACACTAAAATGATGTTAAACTCTAAAGACAATTAAAAAAGTATCATACAATCTAAGCGTAATCTAAAAACATGTACAAAAGACGAACAAATAAGTTTTTAATATTGTTAATTTTTGTATCACTTCTCTATTTATAATATTAGAGTTTTGAATATAATGTTTTTCTCTCTCGAGGGTTAAAACTAATAATATTGAAACACAAAATAATAAATAATTAAATTAAATTAGGTTGGTTGATGAGTCAACCCGGCTCACAACGGGTTCAACCCGGTGAGTCGGATTCTAAGTGAACCAGATTGAAAACTAATCCGCATAAAAAAATTACATTTTTTTCAAACTTAACACAGCTCAAACTCGCACTGAGCCAGATTAACTCGCGGGTTACAACTCATTTTGACATCGCTACCTCTTCTACTACTTTGTTAGAGTAATTAAAGATCACAATGTGGGTTGGTTCATTCTATATTATCTCACTGTATATTTAGTTTGTAAAAGGTGAATCATATTATTTTATCTCATTTTATATTTAGTTTGTAAAAAGTGGATAAGATTGACCTAATTAGCATAAGAATTTCTAATGATTGGTCCATATTATAGTCAAGCTGCGTAAAAAAAATAAAAAAAATTATAATCTTATTTTAATATTTTACATCTTTATTGTATTATATGAATACATTATGGACAATAAAATTAAAATAAACTATATAAACATAAGATTAAAATCCACATTAAATAAATATGTTCAATTTGAACATTTCATGAACAAAGAAATATAAAAATATAAAAACTACAGCAATTAATTAATGTTCAATGCAGACAAAGAAACTGTTTAAGGATTCAAACATGAAATAAATGAATAAAATAAATAAAATAAAACAAATATTTAAAAATTTTATTTTTGAGGATTACTTTCTTAATAGTAACTATTGTAGTGATTTACTTTAGGAAAGTAAAAATAGGTTTCTATGTTTAAAATTTGTTTGATTTAAATGGTTAAAATCATATAACACTATGATAAATTTATTACTAACAGTTATGATTAAGAAAGTAAAAATAAGTTTCTATGTTTAAAATTTATTTTACTTAAATGTTTGAAATAGTATAACACTATGATAAATTTATTATATTATTATTGATTTATTTAATATTTATAAATTGAATTGTAATAAATTTTAGGTTTAAATATATTGTTAACTTTAAAGGAAAATTAAAATGAGTTTCTTTTCAAAACTTTAATTTATTTAATTCTAAAAATATGTAAATTTAGTTTTATTAATTATATTTTATTAAATTTATTTAATATTTTAAATACATTCTTATGGTAATATTTGAATTATAGAAAATGATTATTTAACACACCTAAATTTTTTACATTCATTTGACATTATCCTTATTTACTTTTTACTTTCTTCTTTCTTGAAAAAATACAAAACTTTACACTTTTTAGATTATTTTATTCTTGTATCATGTGTTAAATGAATGTAAAAGTGTGTAATAATATTATTTCTCTTAAATTATTTATATTATTTAACATATTTTTATTTTAATAAAAAATACATTAAAAATAATAAATAAACTTAATAAAAGTTAATTAAAAAGTTTAAATTCATACATTTTAAAATTAAAAAACTAAATTAAATAAAAAATAATAATTCTAATTTTTACTTAAATTAGGAAAAAACAATATTTAACCTAAGTTTTATAAATAAAATTTCAATTTAGTGTGGGCCTAGAGCTTAGGTGCGTCGTGTCTCTCACGGATTCTCAATTTCAGTGACAGATACGTGTCGACTATGATTCCTTTATAGGATTATGGTTCTTTCATACTACACCAGAGCTTGTTTATACCTATTTGACACTGAACCCTCTAGTTCTTTTATTTATTTAAATCTAAAATTTATTTTTTTGTGAAAATTATGTTTTCTGTATAAGGATGTGATAAAGATTATCAAATCGTAATGAAATTATGTCAAAATATGATTATTTTTTCCTTCAGAAAGAATCTTATTGTGAACGTAACAGTTGGTGTAGTTTTATTTTATTTTAGTGTCAATAATGTCAATAAAGTGTGAATGACGTTTATGTCATATGCAATATTGTAGAATGATCTGACGTCCATACTCCCAACAAACGCAGTTTTGGATGGTTCCTGATGACTAAACCAAGTGGCAGGTGGAGCCACTACATATTGGAAAACAAACTATTTTGGAAAATTTTTTATTGAAGGAAGTTGTCCACGTTTATTAAAAGCAAAATCATTTTATAAATTAACTTATATATATATATATATATATATATATATATATATATATATATATATATATATATGTCATGTTGCATGTGCATCTTTTATTTGTAATTATTTTATGGTTAGCAACATTTTATTTATGTTATGATAAATATAACTTTATTATAACAAGATAAAAACATATGTTTTAGCATTTAAATTTTTATTATGAAAATAATAAATAATAAATATTGTATATACTCGATCTAACAAAATAAATTATATGGTGTAACAAAATTCATTCAAGTTTACTAACCTAAATGATAAAAAAATATTCTCAAATATATTTATTGATGTATATATTTATATATTTAGCCTCATGGAATACATATTAAGATTCATCAATCCACTCAGATCTTGTCGCGGTCGATCAACTCGACATAGATTTTGAAGACATCGAAGCAAGTATACCCATGCAAAGTTGGGGAGACTCGCGACAGATCCTATCACTCGAGGCAGGATCACAGCAAGCGAAGACACTACAACTTCGACTAAGATGAGGAGTCAGTAGAGTCTTAAAATTTTACTAGACATCTCAGCAAGTGGGTAGATTAGGAAGAACATTAGGCTTTCTAAGTACACCTTTAGAATTTTTGAGATAGAATCGACTTCTCATGTCCACCAAACGTTGAGAATTTTCATCCTTTAACAACAAAGGTATCTTGGGATAACATCCAAAAGTGGATTCTCATCAACATCCGCAAGTACAACAAAACAACTAACTCGGCAACCCATGTGAAAGCTTATTTGATCCAGGTCACTATTCACACCCATGATAAAATAGGTTTTTGCAAGTTGTTTCCTACCACCTTGAACGGATCGACTATGGATTGATACTATACATTACCCCGTACTCGGTGGACTCTTTTGACGCGTTAAGTGTCATGTTCAGAGCATGGTTTGTGGATAATAAAACAGTGTCTACCATCGGCAGTCTTGAAATACATAGAACAAGGGAAAAACGAGACCCTCCAATACTTCATGTAGAGGTTCACCTTCGCAACAACCATGATCTCGAACCTCACTCCATCCATTAACATGCATTCCTTGATTTGTGGTCTTCAACCCGAACCTTTCTCTGATTTCTTTTTCATAGAAAGGCCTGATAACATGGACAACCTGATGGAAACAATTTCCAAGTACATTGCCATTGAAGATAACAGAATAAAGAGTGTGACTAGACTGTGTCCTGGTACAACTAGTACACTCCCCTGAATGCTAATAAGGATATTATACTTAGGGAAGCGTTCAACATATAGCTCATTCAGCTCCTAGAACCTCGATAACCTTCCACCGACGCCCACCCAGCCTATAAGTGTTCCTACCACCAGAGCATAGGACACACCACAAAGGAGTGCCGACATCGAAGAGATCTCATCGAAGAGCTGATTCGCTTTGATGCCTTAGCCCGATTTATTCAACAGGGAAGTAACAATCTAGGTAGAGGACGAGGTCAAGGCAAAGGATGTGGCGACTTCATAGGGTGAGGACGAAGACAATTGAACCAGCCCAACATGGTCCTTCAAATATTGAGATTTAAGGTCGTGCAAGCCTAGCAACCTACTTCGCTTACGATACAACCAATAATTTGGAGCCAAATAGTCTACACTCAACCTAACCCCGTTCAAACAAAAGGAAGCCTTTACACTGTTGTTGGTGGTTTTGCCAAAGGGAGAAGCTCCCAAACAACACAAAAAGAGATATCATAAGAGTATAAACTCAATGAGCCAGTTCCCACCATGACACTTACCTCTATAACCTTCTCTAACGAGGACTTACGCATAGATGATCAAAATCATGACATGATGGTCGTAATAGTCCCCATCACCAACTTTCGAGTGCACAAGATTTTGATCGACCAAGGCAAGTTGATCAATGTCCTACTTTGGCACACCTTAAAAAAGTTGGATGTCCCAACCAACTTGATTTAACTATACTTGGAACGCCTACTCGATTTTACCGGAGAATGGGTTCACACTAAAGGATATATTGATTCGTCCTCTTTCTCTCTTCTCTCATGTTCTCCACATCTCTTCTTTTATTTTTATGTTATTTCCACATTCCATGGAGTGTTAAGCCTCTAGGTTGATTCTGCTATAATTTCTTAATTGGATTCTAAAGTTAGATGAGTAAATTTGTTTGTTCTTTTAATTCTTATTGTGATTTATATTTTTCTATGTTTTTTATTTTTTAATCAAGTAAAGGTAATTATTTTTACATTGTAGCAAGTTAGCATGGTGTTAAATATACATAACATATCAATCATATGAGTCCAAGCATTTTTTTATTTTAATTGAGAATTTACTTTGATTAAAGTAAGAAAGTTTCATGTGGTTAAATGTGTTTTTGCTAATAATTGAGAATGTACTTTGATTAAAAGTGAAAACTTTAACAAGAATTAATCAAGAATTTACTTTGGTCAATTAGTTTTTTACTTGATATAAGAGGTAAAAGAATATATATGATTAGACATAATAATATTTAATTGAGAATGTACTTTGGTTAAATTTATAATGATTAATCTACAAAGTTCTTGCTTTTAATTAAGGTTTAATCACTTCAGAGGTCCCTATTTCTGCAGATTCTTATCAATTGGGTCCTCATATTTTGAAAGTTCTCAATTGGGTCCTTATTTTGGTAATATTGAGTCAATAATGCCCTTGCCGTTAATTGTTGTGGACGGCGTTAACTTTCTTGCCTGGTGGCATGCTGAGGTATCCTTTAATAACCACGTGGCACAGAATAAGGGTATTACATGGATTTAAATGATTTTAAAGGAATGAAATATGGTAAATAATGGTACTACCTGGTGGTCAGCTACTCGGCCTGGTGGTCGACCACTTGGCATGGTGGGTGGTCGGCCTGGAGGGCCTGGTGAGTGGTCGGCAACTCGGTCTGGTGGTTGGTCTCAAGGCCGACCGACCACCAGGCCGACCACCCATCAGGGCGACCGACCACCAGGCCGAGTGGCCGACCACCGTATCGACCACCACGTCGAGTGGCCGACCACGTCTAAATTGTTTTCCATTCCTAATTAAAATAAATCCACGTAATGAGACCTCACTATGCCACGTGATTATTAAAGGATACCTCAGCATGCCACCAAGCAAGAAAGTTAACGCCCTCCACAACAATTAAAGACAAGGGCATTATTGACTCAATTTTACCAAAATAGGGACCCAATTGAGAACTTTCAAAATATGAGGACCCAATTGATATGAATCTGCAGAAATAGGGACCTCTAAAGTGATTAAACCTTTAATTAAAAATGTACATTGGCTAATAGTGAGAACGCCAATAACTTAATTGAAAATTCATATTGATTAATTTGATAATCTAAAACAATAATTAATTGAACAATAATCTTAAGATAACAAATGATGAATCCTATTTTGAAAAATCAGTGAAATCAACCTATTTTCTTTATCATTGTTTTTATCTTTTTAAGTTTTTTATAAATTTATTTCTTTATAACTTTTGTTATTTTGTTATTTAATCTTTTATTTATCTTTATCTTCTTTCTTACTTTTATTTCATTAACCCTTTTTGTATAGTTTATATAAGAACTAATTTGTTAAGAATCAATTTTGTGTTTGTTGAAAGACGACTTAAGTTTAACTTTACCCTTTCTATTTTATTGGCCACTATGTTAACAATAATGAAGTTGGTATAGTTTAGTAGTATTAATTTGATTGCGTCAACAACAATGTTATCAATAACCTACCTCTTGGCTTTGTCAAAACCTCCAACATAGGCAGTCAAACCTCCAATAATAAAGTTGCCCCTCTCCTCGTTCAACCAAACAACCTTAGCTTGGAGACTATCGATCACTTTTTTGTTCAGGCGAGCTACCTTCTCTTGGAAAGTCTTAATACACGTCTTGGCCTCCTTCACCTTGGACACCAAGTTACCCCTCCCACCCTTTAGTTGCTCAAGCTTGATTGTCATCAAGGCAGCTCGGCTATAGCTTTGCACCAACTTCAAGTCTTTACTTGTTAGCTTCTACCAAACTTCCATGTACAAGTTCATCACTTCGTTCTTCATGATCCTTAGGTTGACCACCTTCAACTGTGGATTTTTTAGGGCCTCCTCAGCCTCCCTCAAACGGGTAACCTCTGCCCTCAACATAGTGGCTCCTCATCATTCTCCTTGAGCCTCTTTTAACTTTCACTCAAGTTAGCCAGGAGCTCGACCTTCTCTCTTTCGGTTTCCTTGAGCTTGACCATCTACAAACTTCTCTTAGCCATATAACTTTTGCAATAGTACATAATAGCCATGCATCGGGCCATCATGACCTCGATCGAGTACATACAACCCTCTAAATGAACCTTATTCAACAACGTCATGTCATAAGGAGTAGGAAGAGAATAGTTCTTCACAAACTCCTCATGCATCTCCAAATGGCACAATGAGGGGACAACATAAATGGTGGTCGAGACGTGCTCCACCCTAAAAGGCAACCTCGAACCTCTATAAGACAACCCAAGAAGATCCCAAGTTTCAAAGGTGAAGGTGAGGAACACTGCTAAAGAAGGCACCATCTAAAAGAAGCTCGATCACCTTCTTTTCAAGGGCCTCTTTAGCATAAGATCCCCCTCGAGGTTAAGACCACCGAGTACCTCCCCTACAGGCTCCTTAGAGACCTCGTCGGTAGTTAGGTCCACCACCTCGGGAGGTATATTATTCTCAACAGGCTCCTCATGAGCAGGAGTTCTAATATAGTTTGGAACTAATAATGTCTTTGTCACCACAACCTTTTGTTTCTTAACAATAGGAGAAGCTGGAAGCTGTTATGGGAGTAAGCTTGGTAGGCTTGACCTTCTACTTCTTCAAATGGGTAACATTCCACGTCTTGTAGTCAGAGTATTTTGACAACATAATCTCTGTAGACAAAATAGAAAAAGATTACAATTCCCACTTTGATGTGATCATAGAAAGCAAGTGATGAAGAGAATAAAAGGATGACAATAAGCATGGCTAGAGGAAATCATTTTACTTCTTGTCTTCTTTACACATTTGTAAAAAAAAGTAGAATAGGTTTCATAGGCGTGTATTTGCCTCCTTATTTTCTTTTCGTTAGTTTTAGTTGAATAAACGCTTATAAACCCTTCTTTTCCTTTTAGCACAAGCAATGTGGGACTTCCCATGGCTTGGTCTTAAAAGGAAAGAAGAGAAAGTAGGTGTCTTAGCTTGTAGCGCAAGGTAGCATAGCTAGTTTTCATTTTTTGAACTTTAGGAGAACAAGGTAGCTTATATACCCTTTTGGAATGAGAGAACTAACCGATGTGGGACTCTAAGCACCTAAGGGACGTGTTGTAGCTGCATGGCCAGACCTTGGAGCCTTCCAAGTCCCACATTGCTTGAAACTCTTCACCAAACTCACTCCAAAAGTTATATAAGAAGCCTAGGGGGTCTCCTTTGTACTTACCTTTGAAATCAATGAAATTTTGAGTTGAATTGCAATCTTGCATTCTTCTTAGAGATAGTTTTCTGTCTCTTTAGTCCAATTTGGCAGACCTTATCTTGATGCAAAGTCAAGTGGCGGTCCTTCCTTGACACTTATCTTGGAGTCCTCTCTCAAGTGGCATGTCATCCAGTCATTAGTTTCCTTTCTCTTTCTCTTACAATTATCTTAGAGTCCTCTCTCAAGTGGCGTGTCATCCAGTCATAAGTTTCCTTTCTCTTTCTCTTATCCGTTTTTCATTTTCCATTCATTCTTTCAATTATCATTAGTATACTTCTCCCTAGGCATGCACTTCCATATCATGTGGTATCTAGAGCTATGAGCTTGATCCTTATTACGAATTGCATGTTAGAGTAGAAGTAGAGTTTCTTTTTCAGCAAAACCATGTGCCTCTTGTCCAGTGCGTGCATCATTTTGTAGTCATTTTGTTTGATCTAGTTTAGCTTCATTTCTTATCCGTTTTCCATGCAATTTTTTTAAAAGTTTCGTTTGCATGTCTACTTAAAAGTCCAGCTTTTACTTCATTTAAATTCGTTCTTTTGCTATACGAAATTAATTCTGTTTCAACCTGTGTTCATCCATTATCTGCTGTTGTTGTACTTCTAAACTGTTTTGCATTGTGCTTGCTGTTTGATGTATTTTGCTAGCTGGAATTCATTTCTGGAACATGATATAACATCCACACACTCTTGAGGATGGTCCAGAAGCTTGAAGTCAATGCTTGGAGGTGCTAAACCGTGGCTATCCAGAGGCTTGCGCAAATACCTTGTTTCCTGAGCAACACAATGCTATTAGAAGTCTTCAACAAGTAAGTGTTCTACTTCATTTTGTGTGCCTGTTCCAGCTTTTATTCTTTGTCTTGGCTGGATTGTATATGTCTTTCTTGCTTGTTAGCTTTGCTTTGAGTCATATGTTTGTTCCTCTTTAGGTGTTTTCTAGACAACATTTATGACATTGCATCGCTAAGAGTTTTTTACATCTCCATGTTGGTATGCTGAATTGAGTTTGATCACCATAGGATTTAAGTGTGTGAACCTTGCTTATATGTTATATGTTATGTATCCATTGAGGCATTATCCAATTCCAATTGTCTTTTAATCAAACACACTTTCCTCATTAATTTCTACCTGGCCGAGACTTAAATCCATTACTGCATGTCTAAAAAAAAATGAAATCAGCATCCAAGCTATGTGAAATTGTGTGCAATCTGGCCAGGAATCATTGTTGTTTTTAGTGTGTTTGATACTTCCTTTGAAGCCTCTTTTCTCATTAAAAATACAGAATATATCGGTTTGAGGTTTGCCAAATTATTTCCAGCATTAATTAGATCTTACTCTTCATGTATGACTAGCATGTTGGTGTGATTTACTTCTTAGTTGTGTAATTTTTGTTTGCTGCTGTCTTCTTAATGTGCCACTGTTTTGACTCCTAATTCTTTGTTGTTTTGTCTTCTCTTAATCTTTAGATTGCTGCCAATTTTTTTGTGTGCCAAGATTATTGCTTTCTAGGTTCTATTTTTCACCAATTGTCTTGTGGTTTTCTTCCATTTTTGGCTTCTAAAGTATATGTTGTCTTGGTTTGTTCTCTTTCTTGTGTTGAGGTTGGATTGTACATTTTTCCACTTGCTTTAGCCTTGATTTGCTGCTCTAAATTTGTGATTTGAGAGACACATTACTATTTTGAAAGAAGAGTGCATGTGAGTGGAGTGATCTTGCTTTGTTTCACTATAAAAACTGTGAGCCTTGAGCTATTTTTTGTTGCTACTGTTTGAGTGAACCGAGAGCTGCTATTGGCTTCACTTTTCCACTGTTTTTGCTGACTGTATTAACATGTGTCTTATGTTTGTGTTGCTGTTGTTTGCCTTTTAAAATGTCTGCAGGTTCAAGCCATTCCTCTTCCAATGGAGCTAGCCATAATGGAAGTGCTTCTAGCAAATTTGACTTTATGAAGGCCTTTCAACAAATGCAATATCAACTTGAGTCCATTAGCAAACGGTTGGACCAGGACGCAAAAGCAAAAGGGAAGCAACCTCATGCTCATGATCATGGTTCCTCAAAGAAGAAGCATGAAGATAAAGCTATGGACCAAAGCCTTGGAATGCCCAAGTTGAACTTGCCCACTTTCAAAGGGGAAGCTGAGCCTACTGTATTTTTAGAGTGGATAGTTAAAGTATATTAGATTTTTGATTTGTATAGTGTAGAGAGACCTTTGCGTGTAAAGATAGCTGCTTTAGACTTAGAGGGATACGCCATGCAATGGCTAATTAGGATGGACATTAACACCAAGGGCTCACGCGCGAGCTCTTGGGAACATTTACGAGACTTGTTGTACCAACGCTTCGTACCTCCATACTACCATAGGGACCTCCTGATTAAGCTCCAACGACTTACTCAGGGTAGACGAAGTGTGGAGGAATATGCGCGCGAGCTCGAAGTGCTCCTATATCATACTAACACTCATGACACTGACTCCACGAAAATAGCAAGATTTATCAGTGGTCTCAATAGAAACATCCAAGATGTTGTGGAGCTCCATGATGATAAGGACTTAGATGTTGTGGTACATCAGGCTATGAAAGTCGAAAGACAAATTTTAAGAAAAGAGTCCTACCGCAACAAGTTTTCAAGTTCTTCAAAGGAACATTTTTATACGTGCTCATCATCAAGGGACAAAGAAAAGCATGTTTCTAGGAAGGTCACTCATAAATCTCAGCCATCATCTACTAACCCCGCGCCTTCTTCTAAACCTAAGTCACCTAGGCGCTCTAGTAAGATAAAATGTTTTAAGTGCTTAGGTCATGGTCACATTGCATCTACATGCCCAAATAAGCGGGCAATGTGCATTCGAGGAGAAGAGGTTGTCACCGATGACTCTCCTCCTTCTTCACCTTCACAACTTCTCACTCTTCTTCTTCCTGTAGTGAAGATGAATACAAGGTTCCATTTGATGGAGACCTACTAGTTATAAGACGTCTATTGGGACAAGTCCATAAGGACTTTGACTCCACTCAAAGAGAAAACATTTTTCACACTAGATGTCTTATAGCTAGCAAGGTTTGTTCCATGATCATGGATGGGGGAAGTTGTACTAATGTGGCTAACACTCGTGTAATTGACAAACTCAAGCTGCCCACTATTGCGCATGCCAAGCCCTACAAGCTTCAATGGTTAAGTGAGGAGGGTGAAATCTTGGTCAATAAACAAGTCCATATTTCCTTTTCCATTGGCAAGTGCCAAGATGAGGTTCTTTGTGATGTTGTACCCATGGAAGCAACTCACATTCTATTAGGAAGACTATGGCAATTTCATAGAAATGTTCAACATGATGGTCTTACTAATAGAATGTCTTTTACTTACCAAGGGCGCAAGGTCATCTTAAAACCTCTAACTCCAAAGGAAATACTTGAGGACCACCTCATCATGAAGTCCAAGAGAGGTGAAGAAAAGCAGAAGGTCAAGCATAATTGCCTCATCTCTCATAAAGAGATATTTAAAGTTATTGAAAATAAAGACCCTATCTTTTGTGTTTTTCCTTCCCAGTGTCTCACATCCACTCCTGTCCTTAGGTCTTCTAAGTTAGATAGTTTGCTAGAGGAGTTCCAAGATGTGTTTCAAGATCCTTCAAAAGGTTTACCACCTCTTAGAGGAATTGAACACCAAATTGATTTTATACCAAGAGCTTCTCTTCCAAACCGTCCGACTTATAGAACAAATTCCATGGAAATCCAAGAAATTCAAAGACAAGTATAGGGTTTGTTGTCTAACTGGTGGGTTAGAGATAGCATGAGTCCATGCGATATGCCAGTGATCCTTGTACCAAAAAAAGATGGTTCATGGCGTATGTGCACCGACTGTAGGGCCATTAATAACATCACCATTAAGTATAGGCATCTCATTCCTAGGTTAGATGATTTATTAGATGAGCTTCATGGTTCCACCATATTTTCCAAAATTGATCTTAAGAGCGGTTATAATAAAATTCGAATCAAAGAAGGGGATGAATGGAAAACCGCCTTTAAGACCAAATTTGGACTATATGAGTGGCTTGTCATGCCTTTTGGCTTGACTAATGCTCCTGGCACTTTCATGCGTCTCATGCATCATGTTTTATGACCTTTCATAGGCAAATATGTAGTGGTCTACTTTGATGACATTCTCATTTATAGTGTGTCTTTAGATGACCATTGCATTCATGTTAGGAGTGTTCTTCAAGCCTTAAGGGAGGCCTCATTGTTTGCTAATTTAGAGAAGTGCATTTTTGGCATGGCAAGTAGTTTTTCTAGGCTTTGTTATTAGCTCCCAAGGAGTTAAAGTCGACTCCTCCAAAATTGATGCTATTAGGGAGTGGCCTATTCCTCAAAACATCGAGGATGTGAGGAGCTTTCATGGCCTAGCTAGTTTTTACCGTCGCTTTGTGCCTAATTTCTCTTCTCTCACTGCTCCTTTAAGTGACATAGTAAAGAAGGATGTAGGTTTTAAGTGAGGGGATGAGCAACAAAAGATTTTTCAAGTCCTTAAAGACAAGTTAACTCATGCTCCCATCTTAGCCTTACCTGACTTTTCTAAGTCATTTGAAGTTGAGTGTGATGCTTCTAATGTAGGCATTGGGGTTGTACTTCTTCAAGAAAGACATCCTATTGCTTACTTTAGTGAGAAGCTTAAAGGGAGTCACTTAAATTATTCCACCTATGACAAGGAATTATATGCTCTTATTCGAGCTTTGCAAACTTGGCAACATTACTTACTTTCAAAAGAGTTTGTGATCCATAGTGATCATGAGACTTTAAAACATTTGAAAAGCCAAGGAAAACTCAATAAGAGACATGCTAAGTGGGTGGAGTTCTTAGGAAAATTTCCTTATGTCATCAAACTCAAGAAGGGTTCTTCTAATATAGTAGCTGATGCACTATCAAGAAGACACACTCTTTTGACTACTCTTGAAACCAAGTTTCTTGGGTTTAATCACATAAAGGAATTGTATCAAGATGATAGTGATTTCTCTTCTTTATTTGAACAATGTACTCATGGACCACACAAGGATTTTTTCCTTTCAAATGACTTTCTTTTCAAGAATAAATGCCTTTGTGTTCCCAAGAGTTCATTGTGTCTTTTCTTAATTAAAGAAGCACATGAGGGACGATTGATGGGGCACTTTGGGATTGCAAAAACTTTAGCTATTCTTCATGACCATTTCTATTGGCCTCATTGCATAAACATGTAGCTAAGTTTTGTAGCCAATGCATTCCATGTAAGCATGCTAAGTCCACCACCCACCCTCATGGCTTATACACTCCTTTGCTTGTGCCTAGTAGTCCTTGGGTTGACATTTCTATGGATTTTGTTTTGGGTTTACCTAGGACACAGCGAGGGATGGATTCTATCTTTGTGGTAGTGGACCATTTTTCAAAGATGGCACACTTTATTCCCTGCCACAAAGTAGATGATGTTGTTCGTATTGCTAATTTATTCTTTAGAGAGGTAGTATGTTTACATGGTTTACCTAAGACAATAGTTTCTAATAGAGATTCCAAGTTCCTTAGTCATTTCTGGCGATCTTTGTGGAACAAGTTGGGTACTAAACTTCTTTTCTCTACCACTTGTCATCCACAAACTGATGGTCAGACTGAGGTGACTAATAGAACTTTGGGTCAATTGTTGAGACGTTGTCTTGAGGGCAATCCACGCCAGTTGGAAGAGTTGTTACCCCATATTGAGTTCGCTTATAATAGGGTTGTCAACTCTACCTCCATTCATTCTCCTTTTCACATTGTTTATGGTTTCAACCCCCTCACTCCATTGGATCTTCTTCCCCTTCCTGATTTTGAGTCCATGTGTTTAGATGGTGTGTCCAAAGCGCATTTCATTAAGGATTTGCATAATAGAGTCAAGACCACATTGAACACACCAATCAAAAGCATTCATCTTGTGTCAATAAGCGTAGGAAAAAGGTCACTTTCTCTCCTGGTGATTGGGTATGGATTCATTTGCGCAAGGATAGATTTCCTTCACAAAGGAAATCCAAACTCAATCCTAGAGGCGATGATCCTTTTCAAGTCCTACGCAAAATAAATGATAATGCATATGAGATTGATTTGCCTAGCACTTATAATGTACATCCTACTTTTAATGTGGCTGATCTTTCTCCTTTTGCAGATTTGCCAGATTCGTGGTCGAATCCTCTCCAACCCGGGGGGGATGATGTAATCATAGAGAGGCCAAGTGATGAAGAGAATAAAAGGATGACAAGAAGCATGGCTAAAGAAAATCATTTTACTTCTTGTCTTCTTTACACATTTGAAAAAAAATAGAATAGGTTTCATAGGCGTGTATTTGCCTCCTTATTTTCTTTTCGTTAGTTCTAGTGAATAAACGCTTATAAACCCTTCTTTTCCTTTTAGCACAAGCAATGTGGGACTTCCCATGGCTTGGTCTTAAAAGAAAAGAAGAGAAAGTAGGCGTCTTAGCTTGTAGCCCAAGGTAGCATAGCTAGTTTTCATTTTTTGAACTTTAGGAGAACAAGGTAGCTTATATACCCTTTTGGAATGAGAGAACTAAGCAATGTGGGACTCCAAGAACCTAAGGGACGTGCTGCAGCTGCATGGCCAGACCTTGGAGCCTTCCAATTCCCACATTGCTTGAAACTCTTCACCAAACTCACTCCAAAAGCTATATAAGAAGCCTAGGGGGTCTCCTTTGTACTTACCTTTGAAATCACTGAAATTTTGAGTTGAATTGCAATCTTGCATTCTTCTTAGAGATAGTTTTCTGTGTCTTTAGTCCAATTTGGTAGACCTTGTCTTGATGCAAAGTTAAGTGGCGGTCCTTCCTCGACACTTATCTTGGAGTCCTCTCTCAAGTGGCGTGTCATCCAGTCATAAGTTTCCTTTCTCTTTCTCTTATCCATTTTTCATTTTCCATTCATTCTTTCAATTGTCATTAGTATACTTTTCCCTAGGCATACACTTCCATATCACACTTTGAAGGCAACATTAATAGAATAGCTAGCCTTGCTCTTGAAGAAAGCGACAAGATCCTCAACATGTGTGGCACGCAACACATCTTGACAGTTTATGGGTAGAGGGAGTTGTCTGATGAGCTCAATACCCCTTTATTCCTATATGCTTATTAAGTCATTAGGAACTGAGTTAAACTTGTCCACATAAGACTAATATAAGAGAAGTCTTGGTGCCCGAGTATCAGGGAACAATAAGGATTTGAGCTTGGCCTCGGTAGAAGAGGCCTTAAGTTTGAAAATTTTCTTTTTGCAATTATTGAAGATTGGGTGTAGATCATGAATAAGGATTCACATTGGGAACTATTAAGAGACAAAAACATGAACATGTGAGGAGTGAGAGTTAGACTGAACTGATCACACAAAAATCTCGGAAGACTTCACTAAACCCCACCTATTAGGATGAAGTTGGCCAGAGGTCATGGAGCGGGCAGATAGAAGACCACTCTCAAAATCGGAGAAAGGAAAAGAAACATTAAACTCCCTAAAATACTTGTACAAACAGACAAAATTGTGGTCCTTTACATTAGCTCAGCTACCCTCACCTCAATCACAAACTCGAAGGCATAAAAGGCTACCTCATACTGAATCCAAGTACATCTAGAATCCTTTATTGGGGAATTGGTCACGTCTTTTAATTATGGTGTGGGTGGTTCAACCCACATTGTAGGTGACATGACCTTTTTAGTTTTAGCCACCTTCTTCTTCTTTTTCTTGGAAGCCACAAAGGTGACCCCAGGAGAAGCCACCACATGAGGGGTAACGGAGAAGGGTTCCATTGAGAAAACCCTATCATTAAAAGGAGGAGGAGAAGCAGAAGATGAACCTTCACTCATGGGTGTAATCTCTTACTCTAGCATCAAACGACGACCACTGGAACTAGTGTTAGAAGAAGAATCAGAAGACATACCTACAATGATTAGCACACACGAAGAACAAGGCAAGAACAATGAACTTAGACAGAAAGAAGGCAAGTGTGAAAAGGTGCAGAGATAGACAAAGAGAAGAAGGAGAGAAATGTGAGACGAAGACGAATATAAAGGTTTTGAAAAAAAAAACACTTCGTCAAACTTCATTTCCCTACAAGATTGCATGTAACTTTTAATGTTTCATTCCCCGAGTTCAACCACTAAGATGCGGCCGCATCAGATCGAACATAATTATTTAATGTGAAACGACATTTGGCATCTTGGAGTAATCATTACAACATTTTAGAAAACCCCTCTCATTAATATTGTAGTTACCAATAAAGTTATCACCAACTCGACAAAGTCTACCTAAGTCGACAGCATGAAGTGAACCCTGCTAAAGCCAGCAACACCAATCCACCTAATTTGACACTAGTACCTGCCTAAGTCGGCAACACGAAACAAAGTTTGCCTGAACCAATAAAGACTCGTGCATCAAACCCCGCTAAGATAAGGTCGCGACATAGTCCGCCTAATCCACCTGCATGGTCAAAGACGACCGCATGCAACCCAATTGGACGAGCACATACAACCCAATTGAACGACCACATACAACCTAGTTGAACTACCATATTCATCGCAGTTGGACGACCAATCCACTTGTAAACCTTAAAGCCAACCACAACTCCGCCAAAGAGTCATTAATAATCACAATAAGTACCTCTCACACGATAATCAAACTTCTGAGACTGGGAGGCTTATGTACATACTCAACCCATTAAATATGTTATGTCATATGGCCCTACATGACTCATTCAACTTAGCTAACCTAAAGTGATTAGAGAGTATTTTAATATATATTTCCTGGTAAATATTTATATATTAATAATATATGCTGTCTAATTTTAGTAGTTTGATTATATCGTAATATTTTTTAATACCATATATTTACATAATATTTGGTAAATCAGATGAGGTGTTACATTATTACTGTTATTTTACTAATTATTCAATATACATAGTATTTCATTAAGAAATACTCATTCACCCATACTCATTCTTCTTTACAAAAAGTATTCAAATTCTTTTAACGTAAGAAAAATTTTGTATATAAAACTTTCATAAATACACATAAAAGTTTCTCAATCCATCATATATTGTCAACTAGAAAGTCTACTCTCATTATTCTCTTCAAAACAAAGATAAATTTATATTTCACTTTTAGAGTAGAGTGAAATTGTTATTATTTAACTTTTGAAACCTCTTTATAATATAAATATAAAAATACGAATAATAGTTCAATTTTTTTATGTAAATGTATTATAATGTACATTACGTTAAAATTATAAAAAAATATCAAAATTGTTAGATTTTATCCTTTAAGAAATGAGACCTAATTTTGTTATAAATCTTTCTAAGAATTGGTGTCACTATTCCACTAAAAAAACGTTGAAAAGAAAAATATAGAAAAGATTGTGAGTTCAGATATTCCACTAAAAAAATCTATACGATGACTGTCACTATTAAAGCAAATAACGCCAAATATTATTATGAACATATGACCCAGTTGTGATTTAGCCAAAAGTCTAAACAGGATTTGTTGAAATTATTTATTAAAAAAAAAACTATACTCTTATTTACTGAAACACCGTATACACAAATTAAATATATTCTAAAAATATATTTAAAATATAAACTATTTATGAATATAAACAGTCGATAATTTGTCGTAATTTACACGTGTGACTTTAAGATATAAAGCTCTTTCTTTTACCTATACAATCCACACTTATTTAACTTATTCCTTTATTACCCCCTCAATATGTGTATATTGTTATATATAAACCAGGTCACATAACCTATCATAAAATTATTTGTGAAAAAATAAACTTAGACACTCACATATTAACGTATACAAATGAAAATTTAGTGATATTAAAATGTATTACAAAAGATAAGCATCAAATCCTTGTTCAACGATTTTTATTCATGAGTGTAGGAGTGAATAAAACGCTGTAAACAGCAGATCATACTCCTCTCCAATCTGTAATGCTTCACCCTCATCCACTTTGGTACAAAAAAATCATAATCTATGCATTAATATATCAAGTACAAAAAAATCATAATCTATGCATTAATATATCAATCTTGATACTATACTATATACTATATACTATATATATTTCTCCCTGCGAAAGGTAAGAGTGTGTTTATATACTATATATATTTCTCCCAACTAAAGGTAAGAGTGTTTTCTCCTTCTCAGGCTTCATCCGTTGACTACCAAATGGAACAACTCAAGCCAAGCGCTGCTAACTCTTCTCCTCTCACACCGCTAGGTTTCTTGGACAGAGCCGCCACCATTTACGGCGACGTCCCTTCCATTGTCTACAACCACACAACCTTTACCTGGGCCCAAACCCACCGCCGATGCCTCCAGCTCGCCTCCGCCATCTCCTCCCTCGGAATCCGCCGCGGCAGCGTCGTCTCCGTCGTCGCTCCCAACATCCCCGCCATGTACGAGCTCCAGTTTTCCATCCCCTTCGCCGGTGCTATCCTCAACAACATCAACCTCCGCCTCGACGCCCGCACCATCTCCGTCATCCTCCGCCATGCGAACTCCGCGCTCGTCTTCGTCGACTGCGCCTCACGCGACCTCGTCCTCGAAGCCTTGTCCCTCTTCCCTAAACACCACACTCAACGCCCACTACTGGTTCTCATCGCCGACGACAGTGTCGAAAACGCAGACGTCTCATGCTCCGGTGATTTCGTTGACACATACGAGGGCCTGGTGAGCAAGGGCGATCCGAACTTCGAATGGGTACGGCCTATATCGGAGTGGGACCCGATGATTCTTAACTACACCTCAGGAACGACGTCGTCTCCGAAAGGGGTTGTTCACTCCCACAGAGGAATATTCTTAGTCTCCGTCGACACGCTTATCGATTGGGCTGTTCCCAAGAGACCGATTTATCTCTGGACGCTCCCGATATTCCACGCTAACGGGTGGAGCCTCCCGTGGGGTATCGCTGCCTCGGGCGGCACCAACATCTGCGTCCGCAAGTTTGACGCGGGGATTATTTACTCTCTCATAAAACGCAACCACGTGACACACATGTGCGGCGCACCGGTGGTGCTCAGCATGTTGACAAACTCCCCGGACAACAAACCATTGGAGAGGCCAGTTCATATACTCACGGCGGGAGCGCCGCCGCCAGCAACGGTGCTCCATCGGACGGAGGCGCTCGGGTTTGTGGTGAGCCACGGGTACGGGTTGACGGAAACCGCGGGGTTGGTGGTGTCATGCGCGTGGAAGGAGAAGTGGAACCGGCTTCCGGCGACGGATCGGGCGCGGCTGAAGGCGCGGCAGGGGGTGAGGACAGTGGGGATGGCGGAGGTTGACGTGGTGGGTCCCATCGGAGAGAGCGTGAAGCGCGACGGGGTGAGCGTCGGGGAGATTGTGATGAGAGGAGGGTGCGTGATGTTGGGATACCTTAAAGACCCCGAAGGAACCGCGAATTGTTTTAAAAACGGGTGGTTCTACACAGGGGACGTCGGGGTGATGCACGAGGATGGGTACTTGGAAATTAAGGACAGGTCAAAAGATGTGATCATAAGCGGCGGCGAGAACCTGAGCAGCGTGGAGGTGGAGTCGATTTTGTACGGGCACCCGGCGGTGGTGGAGGCGGCGGTGGTGGCGCGACCGCATGAGTATTGGGGAGAGACGCCGTGCGCGTTCCTGAGCTTGAAGGCGGGGTTGAAAGAGAAACCCAGTGAAGATGACATAATAAAGTACTGCAGGGAGAAGATGCCGCATTATATGGTTCCGAAGACAGTGGTTTTCAAGGATGAACTTCCGAAGACATCGACGGGGAAGATCCAGAAGTTTCTCCTGAGGCAGATCGCGAAGGAGATGGGTTCTTCAATGCAAAGTCGAATGTGAACACTACAAACTAGAGCTTCCGTCCAAAACTAGTGTCATTATCGACCTTTCCTTACCTTTTACCTTTTTACTGTCTTTAGCTTTCACCATTTGTTTCTTTATTCATGATCCACAGATACGCTTGAATTCACAGTACCATGGTAAAGCTGTCCCCGAGCTGTTTTTACTGTACCTTATCATCATCCTTGTTTTTTTCTAATTAATATAAATATTTTTAATCAAATTATTTGCGACCTCACGTCACAATCATACCATACCTCCACTCTTACCATCATGCAATATAAGATTTTAAATGGAAGATTTTCAATGATAGAGAACATGAATCACTTCAATTTGGACTCTCTTTTTTTATTTTAAATAAGGTTTTATTTTGCAAGAAAATATGATAATCAACTACATATCTGAACCATTGAATCTTATAAACAGAACTAATAAAAACAAAATTATAAAATGAAGAAATACATGTGAGTTATTTTTTAAAATGAAAATCAATCTTAATTTACGTATAAATTAATTTTAACTTATACAGAAGGTAGTTATTTTTTAGAAACTTTTTTATTTAATAAACTTTTACTTTCGGAATAGATAAAAAATAATTTAGTGAAGGGTTAGTTTCCGTAACAAATAGGGAACTAGATGATTTAAATGGATAAGTTTCTATCCCATGTCATTGCGTGTTATCCATTAGACATTTTGAAATTATTTATACCATATAATGCAATGTATTCGTGTTTAGTTTATTCAATTTGAATTTATATGTGTATGTAGACATACTTTGATATCTTAAAGTTTTAGGAGGAAGGAACTCGTTTCTATCTAAATCCCCATCATTATGCATTGGGTTTGAAGATTAGAATATTTGAGAATGAACTCTATGCTATAAATATTCTATCTACAAATCTGGTCTGAACTGTTACCAAAAGAACGAGTGTCTTTTGTCGAAGAACAAAATCCGAATAAAGTAGGGAGTACTAAATCAATTACAAATTATTTATTTTCTAAAAATTAAGAAAATATTTCAGTAATAAAAGTAATAACAAAATATTAAATTTCTCTTATATAATAATATTTGTTAATAAAATCTTAACTAGTCACAAGACAGACTTAATCCAATTATTGAGTTCATAAATTATAATTCGACTTTTGGATGTTTCATCCATAGTATCAAGTTGGACATCGAGCTACTGGGATGATATAAGGTTGGGGTTTGGTCGATCATGGTCATATTGGATCATGCACAATACTTCTTGCTTATGCACCATCCTTCAAAATTAAAGGAGAAAACTTAATTGGGAAATTCTTATCTCATAATGAATCTTGCTCAAGAAGATCAGGTCTGAGAATTATGAGAAAACAGCAAGGAGAAAAGGAGATTTTCCCAACGTATGAGATGATAAAGGGGAGGGAAGTGGAATAGAAAGGGAAACATTAATAGGAGGGAATTAGAGAGAGGGAGAAGGAAAAAAAAAAGCAAAAAAGTGACGAAATTTAGCTTTTAGAATGTTTTCTTATTTGTTAGGTTGGCTATATTAGTGAACAAATTTAATGTACTTTGGATAAGAGTGAGAAAAAGGTGAGCTTCTAATGGACTAATCTGTCAATCTGGCTAAAAAAGACGAATCAAAATAACATTTTCAATACAGTAACATATCTCACTCAGTCAACATTTCAACCCGACATCATTAAAAAAAACTAAATGGAAGGAATTCGCTTGTAACCAGCGATAACACTTCACATTCACTTGTTTTAATATAGAAGTTATTTTTTGCCCATATAATGTTGAAGCAATAATTTGTTACTTTCACTTGGAAGCATGTATTTTGGTGATTTAGAAGATGATGTTAATGAAAATGGAAGAGAGAGGAGAAGAGTTCTTCTAGTGTTACATTTAATTAATGACCTTGAAAAGAAAAATTATGAACATTGAATGAAGAAATTATAATGGAGTTGATTGTTAATTTTTTAGTATTATAGTGATCCGTGAACATATTTTTATATATTATAAGAAATTCAAACACAAAGAGAAAAGTATTATATTTAAATATTGATAAATTATTCAAATGCAATATGACATTCTGCCTGTTAATTCACTCGGCAACTCAACATGAGCTTGTTTTAGCCCTCTCGTTTCATATGTGAAATTACATTTTCAATGATAAGAAAAAAAAATTTGACAGGTCAGTCCGACAGCTCGACAGGTCAAGTTGTAAAAATCAACTAATTTTTAAATTAGGGACTAAAGTTAGACTAGACTTAGAAAAATCAAATTGGTCATTTCGTCACCTTTATTCTTGAAAGATAAATTTCAAAATTATTTAATTAAATAATTAATTAATGGAAAGAGAAAAAAAAGAACAAAAAATCTAAAAGAAGAATGAATCCTCCAATAATTATCATTTATTTAAAGATAAATTAGTGGCTGAAAGAAAAAATCATATTGAGACATGAATAGTTGAAATTAAGACATTAGTTGAAATTAAGACATTTAATTACCTGTATCACTCTTGACCTGAATATCTTTTAAGTGTGTAACTAACTAATTCAATGCTCAGAAACCTAAAGGAATATTTTTCACAATTAATATCTTTAAAAAATAATTTTAAAGTCGACAACAAAGAAAAGGTAACCCAAGCCATAATTTTAATTGTCCCATTTAAAATCCCAATTTACAGTAAGTAAAAATTTAAATTAATTTATCCTTAATTATTGACCTTCTACATAAAATTGTGCGAGTTAACAAAAAACATAAAAATTAAATGATTTTTAATCTTTCTAAAAATTAAATACTATAATTTTTATTTATTTGGTTTATTATTTTGAATAAAAGACACGTAATCTTCATAAAATAACGAATTTATTTCTCAGACATGGTTAATATAAAATATTTGACGACAAAAAATTTTAAAATGATTATTATAAAAGTTAACAAATATTCATAAACTTAAAGAGTAATATTTAGATATGATTCACTAATTGTAAGAGCAAAAAACACAATAACAGTTTGACAATGTGGTGTTTATTTCTTAATAGCAGTTTAAGCATTACTATTGAAAAAAAAAGTTATTGTTTGAATTAGTGTACTGTCATTAAATATAATTACCAGTTAAACTTTTTTAATTGTAAATAGGTTTTACAATAACTTTTTATATTTAGTATAACATTATTAATTAAAATAAATTAATTTAACTATTTTTTATAATTAATTATTTACTTCTTATAAGTATTTAATATTTAAATGGATATGTTTCTTTCACACATGTGACATTGTTCGCTACGTGTTAAGTAACAAAACCAATCATCAGATGATAATATCCTTTGACCCTTTGGAAGCAACTTATATTCATTATTGTTGGTTACTTTTTATTTAGTATAGAATAAGATTCGAGATAACTATGCAAAGATATTAGATCAGAAAGAGTCAAAAGAAAGAAAAAGAAAGTCACCCATTATCATACAAAATTATGCAAAGTTCCTGGGATGTGACAATTTACTTTTAAAAACGTTTAAAATATATATGAAGAAAATGATCACTTTTCTTTTCTTTAATTGGTCACAAGATCTTTTCGTAGTCATCCAAACCAACTCTTGAAGATATGCAAGTGGTAAGCATGGTCCCAGTATATATGGTTGGGTCAATTCCATACTTGGAAGTTAACATTTCTCTAGATTTTTATTCAGACTTTTTTTTTATTTTTTATTTGAGGATGCTACATGAAAGTTAAGTAGAAACCACCAAAGAAAAATTGATTAGACAATGTTGTATACGAATGGTCATCAAGGACAATTATTTTAAAGAAAATATTACTCTTTTCTAAATTGTTTGGTCATTATGTTTTTTTGCAAGATTGGATCATTTAAAAATTATATTTAATTTTATTTTATTCTAATAAAATTGTTTTGTAAGATAAGAATTTTCTTTATTTATATATTACTTACAAATTACTTTGTAAAATAATGACTATCTATACTTATAAAGTTATAAAATTATAAAATTAACATCAAAGTCTTCCCACGTGATTAGAAGTCGAGGGAGATGTTGGTTTTACTTGTAAGAGTACTATTGAATACCTTATTTCTTTAATAATTAAAGATAAAAATATTAATAAAACAAGCAAATTACATTTTAAACAAAATTAAAAAATTAAAAAACATAAATTGAAAAGAATTAAAATCAATATTAAAAATCTAGAAAAAAAACTTTCACTAATTCTTAAAAGGGTTTCCAAATTTGAAAGAAATATTTAGCGAATTAGATTTTATAAATCATGCCAGAATTAGAATTTATAAAAATTAATAAGTTTTTCTTAGGTTTTATATTCTCGAGGTTTTTATTTAGGGGTAAAAATTTATATTTGGTCTTTTTTTATGAAAATGGTAACAATTAATTTCTACTCTAAATTGAGTTCAACAATATTATAGTTAATTGATGTGATATGATTATCTTGATTTCTAAATATCGGGGAATTCATTATTTGGTGTACGTGACTCTGACGTGTCTTTTTTGTTTTTTTTCTTTTAAAAAGAAATTGACAAAATTAAATTAAACATTAAGAATGAATTTCAGAAAACGGAGATTGAATTTGTTCAAATAAGGGATTGAATTTGTTTGGATTGAGAAAAATGTAGTGAGCAATTAAGGATTGTCAACCACCACCTCACATGGTTCATCTCCATTGCACTATTGCTTCTTCTCCATCTTCGTCAACCTGTAGAGGAAAGAAAGATGAAAACCCATAAATAGAACCACTCGAAACCCAATTCGTGTCCAAGTCGCAACAATTGTGTGAGCATCAACCACAGCCACGAGTCCACCATGGAACCTTAATCTAGAACCAGGTTCGTTCTCGTTCATCTCCATGACACCCTGCAGGAAAATCAAGCCAGCAGCCTTCGCGAGTCCTATTTGTGACACCTAGAGAACCCAAATCGCAAACATTTTCGCATGGTAGCCATAATTTTTCGGAAACCCAATTAAACCCCAAAGTCGCGATCTGTTCGCGACACTAAAATTGCTCTACAAGAGCCACCACAAGAAACCCTTTCGTCCTTCATTCTCCACCACGACGCCAACCAAATCACAACTATGGGAACCTGCAGAGAATCCAATCACAAACCCAGAAAACAGAGAATGTCCAGAATCACAACTAGCATCAGTTCATCTTCCTTGTACAAGACGAATAAATTCAATCCCCGATACATGAGCAAGACGAACATGAGCCATCTTCAAACCTCTTTTACTTCAAGAACAACGAACACATTCAAAGAAGAGGTAGAACGAAGTTTTCCTCTTTTATTAAGAATTGAAATTGTAACACCCTGATTTAGGTGTTACAATTTATTTTCCAAAAAAAATACATATATAACTTTTCTTTAACAATTTTCAACACCAACAAAATATTAAGTGCTTTATTACAACACAAGTCTTCTAAAATAAAATTTCACACAGTTTATAAACTTCTGAAATTTAAAATTCCACACAGTTTGAAATTTCAAACATATTTATTTAGAAATTCCCCATGTCTCTTTTCCCCACAGATCTCTTATCTTCTAAGCAAGTCCAGAACCATCTGCTAATTCATCTGAAATAGTTTCTACTCCCGTATAATATCACACATTATACGATCATTGCATTCACATACACAAACACAAACAATAGGGTGAGCTAACTGAAACAAGCATACAATCCATTCACAATCCGTTAATAATACATCCACAGTATTCAATACAGTTAAGCACACCCACTCAACATATTATCACAATATCATTGCTCAACAATTTTACTATTCCACTTATCAAAGTGTTACAACTTCACCTCATCCGACCTACTTACCAAAGTAGTACAAACCAAGTTATTCTCTCTACTTATCAAAGTAGCACCGCAAGACAATACTGTCTACTTATCAAAGCAGCACAGCAAGACATTATTGTCTACTTACCAAAGCAGTATAGTATAATTAATTCGCCTACTTACCAAAGTAGCATAAAACAAGATCTTCTGCCTACTTACCAAAGTAGCGCAGTAAGACAATACTGTCTACTTACCAAAGTAGCACAGTATAGTTAATCTGCCTACTTATCAAAGTAGCCCGCATTTATATCATTCTCTTTATCTCTTCATTCATCATCTCATCCTGCCTACTTATCAAAGTAGCGCAAATCACCCTGCTTACTTACCAAAGTAACGCAGACCCAACATCTACTCGCCTACTTACCAAAGTAGCGCAAACCAACATCATTTACATTATTTCAACAAATTATTCATAATCAACCACAACCCATCCAAAACTAATCATACTCAACAAGCATAAGAGAACCGGTGAACTTTTCTCAATTCCCTTCTGTCTACTTACCAATGTAGCACAAATTAACCAAATTACATTTTCCTAACATATCATTCATAACCAATCACATGTCATCTCAACCACTAATCCCAAACCAATCATGCTCAACAAGCACATAATAACCAATCAACATATCTCAGTTTCAATTATGCCTACTTACCAAAGTAGCACAAATTAACCAAATTACCTTTTTCAACATATTATTTATCGACGATCTGAACCAATCAAACTAATCAACAACATGTTTAGATCATATGGTAAGCTTTTCAGTCCAATCCAACGGTTAATGAGGCGGAAATCATCAATTTTGTATAAATGATCCAAAACATAAATTAAGCAGTATTGAGATCCCTGAGAAGTTACGAAATTAATATCTCTAAATCGGTACCTCCGATCTAAACTCCGAACGGTCGAAGTATGTCCCTATCTGTTAGGAACTTCATACTAAAGTTTCAGGTTAATCTAACGGTTAACTAAGTAGATATGAAGGATTTACCGAGGTAACTCAGAGACAGAAATTTAAGTGGTTCTCGATTAAACTCAAAATGCGGAATGAATTCCTCTAAGCACAGACATCTAATCCCAAATCTGAACGGTCAAGATCACTTAATATGTCTTATGAACTACATACTAAAGTTTGGGATCAATCTAACAGTAAATGGAATATATATGAAATTGTTACCATTATAACTTAAGAACAGAATTGCAGTGTTCATCAAATATTTCAAACTTTCGAAATTTCTTTCTCTAAACATAGACCTTCAATTACAAATCCGATCGGTCAAATTGTATTAATATGTCTTAGGGATCATATATCAAATTTTGAGGTTGATCCAATGGTCAAATAGGTAAAATTCTATATTTTTACCGAGACAACTTAGTAACAGAACTACAGGGGTAACTAATTTACTCAAACTTGCAGGATTTGTTTCTCGCAGTACAGACTTCTATTTTCAAATCCGAACTGTCAAGGTTTAGTAATAGGTCTTAGGATTCACATACTAAAATTTTAGCTAAATCCAACGGTGAAAACAATTAATAGAAAGTTTTCACCACAGTAACTCGAAAATAAGAAATTATAATCATGAAACCCAAATTTTACACAAGTCAATAGATAACTACCATTACTAAATTTTAACACATTTATACTCATATTCATGATCATAACAAGAAAGGATTAGCTCCCCTTCATCAAAATCAAGCAATTGGAACCATATTTCTAACCACAAAATTTTAGAAATTAGGTTGAGTTAGCTCCCCTTACCTCTTCTCCTTGCAAGAAATTCCTCACTCTTGATGCTTCTAGACCACCACCCTTGCTTGCTCTCCTTCTCAAATGTAAAAGTATTTTGTAACTTAAATCTTATTTCTCTTGCCCTCTCTTCCGGCCATATAGATGCTATATAAGGAGAAATAAATTCTCTTTGGCAACTAGCTTAGCAATCGTTCCATAAGAAAATAATGGAAAATGAAGGGTCCCATGTAAGAAATTTTTGCACCCATGATTGAAAGTCTTGCACTCATGTTTCACGGAAAGCCAATTTCCATAATTCAAGTTTTGTCTTCTTCTTTTCACATTATTATTATTTTATTTTATTTTATTTATGACCCTCCTTGATCAAACATGGACCACACAATTTGTATTAAATTTAAATAACTAATACAAGACAATGAAGCTAAACAAAATGGTGGACAAAATACAAATAATAGTCTTTATCTTACATATGAATGCACACCATAATTAATTATTCAAAACCACAACATTCATAGAATTATTTTGACTTTTATATGGGTCTTACAGAAATAATTAGGAATTCACAAAAAAATATAAGTTTTTCCAACTTTTTCCTAATTTTTTTATTTGATAACAATTAAAATCCACATAACATCCTAATCAGTCATGTCATTTAAAAACTAAGATGATCCTATCAAGTCAACCTAATTATAATGCGGATGATTGAACCTTTTCCTTACTATTATAGTTATCACAACTAACTTAAAATCTCAATTTAAAACAACTAATTATTCTATCAATTTACAAATTTGAAAAACAAATAAATATTTCAAAGTTATAAAAATAAATAGACTTCTCTTACTACTATATATTCTCTTACTATTATCATTATTAAGTTCTCAAATTAACCTATTTAATAGGATTTGGCCCTATTATCTTATTTTTAAGCTTAAACAAATTCAACATATATTATATTTTTAACTATGATGTATCTAAAATATGATTACAATTATAAAATTATCTTGATTAGCCTTTTATAAAACGAATATATATATTCAAAGAAAATGGATATAGTAAAAAAGCATGTGAAACTTCGAAACTGCTAAACAAATATTACAAAGCAAATTAAAAAAAATAATTGAAAATGGATAAAAAAAATGAATATAGTTGAAATGGAAATGATATTTTAACACAATTTTTTGACATAATTTTGACATATCCTATTTAGGTTTTTAAAAATCAATTTCCAATTATATTTATGGTTGTTGAGAAGCGAGTTTCTTTGTTCCACCATGGCTACAAAAATTTCAAAATGCACTTGATAAAAGGTGGTAAAAAGCCTAGCATTGAGTGTGCCTTCCATTTCCTTACTGTTCCTTATTAAAAAGGAAACAACCCAGTTGATTAATTCCCAGAAGTGCCCACTGGTAGCAGCTCTCTTTCATAATGTGGAAAAATGCATCTAAAGGTAATCATGCATAGTTGGCAAAAATTTATCATGACCTAACAGTGAACTCTTAAGCTTCTGGGACGAACTATCACACGTGTGGTCTATGTCTGAGATGATAGAAGGTGACTAAACACCTATGGACAAGTTGATTTCCATGTTGTCTATAAGTTTGACTTTCCCAATTCATGCAGTGATGCAAAAGATAACAGAACCATTGATCTGTTCCACTTTCTCCAAATTATTTTGATCAACAATCTACAGGAATTCGTATGCAGTTGCATTAAGAATATCATCTATTATTCATAAATTCTACTTTTGTATTGTTTTGGCTTCATTCAAGGATTTGTTGAGTCCAAATATATTTTAATAATACATACGTCATTGTCAAAGTAACTCTGGCATTAATTCATTAATTATGCCCTTTCAAATTAAGCACATGACAGAAAAGTATTTTGCATCTTACCTCAACATAATCAATCCTTCCACTGGCCTCACCAATACACTGTATGACCAAATTGCTCAACTTCTCACAACGCACTTCACCATCTTCTGTTTCAGATTTAGCTTTTAACAAAGATTTATTTATTCAAAGTGCCTGAAAAGGATTGAAATAAATCTCTCTAGATAGAAGCCAAAGTATGCTAACAATTTGTTAAGGCTTGGTGCAATTGAAAGTGAAGTGGATGAGATAAGAAAAGTTCTTGAACATAATCTTTACATATTCTTTCAAGATGCTTTACAGTTAAATGTCACTGCTGCCTTTGAGCAGTTAAAAATAATTGGTTAAACAAAATACATTTTCCCTCTCTTCAGGTGAAAGTTGCACATTACGTGAACTCATTGCCAGACCATCACTATCACGTGTTATTTCAGCACCAATCACTTTTATGGAAAAATCAAGATATCTAACCTATAAAAAATCATTAATCAGTCAGTCTACGAACAAACATCTAACAGAGGTCGCCTTGGAAATCGAAAAGGTAAGTGGAGAGGTCCTCGGAGGGTGCGAATTGGCCCGGGTTGACATAGATGGAGACGGCGACCACGTCGTAAAGGAAATGGGCCTGGGAGACGAGAGATAGATGGGCCGCGTGGAGGAAGCTTATGGTGGGGACAAACCCAATTAGCTTGCCTTAGGCCCGCATGGAGCCAGACCAGTTTCACATCTCGTTCTTGTTGGAGATCAACTTTGGGGTTGCTGGGAATAATTGTTTTGTCATATGTCAGTTCATTTGTTCTTTTTACCTAATCTATGTTTTTCTTTATAACATATTTAGATAATTCAATGTTAAGTAGGATAAAATGTTTTTTTTTTTAAATATTGATATGCATACGATTGAATGACAATGGAACATTTATACAATTTAAAAATAGGAGGTGGATTATAAGTTAAAACTTTGTTTAGAGATATTACGCTATCTCTTCTATTATGGATGGTTGCGGCATCAGGATAAGATTGGAATAATTCATTAGTTAACTTATTAAAGAAATAGAAAAGAAAATCTAGAATATTTATATTTATTTTAATGAATTTAATTAAATTCATCACCACTTGCAATTCATGGAAGACAGCTCTTGTGGAGAATCTCAGATAAGTTACTATCTTTCCTTCTTTTTACTTTAATTTCAAATTGATCTCAATAATTTCTTATTCTTTTTAACTAATGTATATATTCCTTGGTGGTTTTCGAACGTTAATTTGCTGTTTGAGAATAGTAGATGCTGAAATGTAGCCATTAAAGTGCTAGTTAGAGAACCAACTTTTATTGCTCTATTATATCTTTGATAATGTTAACAATGCTTTGGGGGTGGCTAGTTGTACTACTTGGAAGAATTGGCTCAATGTCAGGAATTGACTTAATAACTTGTGCCTGTGAAGTATGTAGAATACCAGAGGCAATCTTTTTGTCCATCACATTGAGCTACAATAGTGGATCTGTATATGAAATGATGGACATTCCCATATATAAAAGGTATTTACCTTTTACCTTTTCACTCATTCATTGTTGTAGGTAATGTAAAACTAGATATTATGTGTTATATCCTCATCTATAAAGGATAAACAAGGTAGGTGTATTGCAATTAGAACTAAGTTGAGAGGTCGCATAGAAATTATTGATATGAAAGATGATGTTCATTACCAAATAGATGAAATATCACATGTAAATTAAGTACTTGAAGTTGAAAGTATTTTGGAATCGCAACATTCATAAGTTCATTTTGTAGAAGTAGAAGAAGAGGAAAAAGAGATTGTAGGTAATAATATAGAAGATGACAATGAAGTGAATTTTGAAAACTATGAATAAGGAGAAAACATCGAAGATAATGATTTTAAAGTAGATACTGAAGGGAAACTTGAAGAAAATTATAGGTAAGAAGATAATGAATAAGATGAATTTGATGATGATGATTGAAGTGTCTACTTTTCATTAGAACATTCTTAAATTATTAATTTTCTTTTTTAATACTTATTTTTTAAAATTATAATTGTTATTGAAAATATTTCTATAATATGTTGTATGTTTATAATCTTGATATGTTGTTGTTATTTATAATTGGTAACAATATCTTTGTATTCAATTTTATATTTATAGATATGTCAGCAAGAGGTTGTAACCCATCTCAACCCTCCTTGTAACATGGCAATAAAGGAAAATTGGTCATGAAAAAGAAAAGGTTACGATATGTACTTAAAATAAAGGTTTAAACCCTCATTTAGTCCTCGTATTTGTGTGTCAATCTCAAGTGGGTCGTCGTTTTTTTTTCGATTTCAATCGATTCTATAAACTTGTTAAAATGCGCCAATTAAGCCATCACCGTTAATTTATCAGTAACGTCGTTTGCCTGTGATGACGTGGTGCACAGAAAATTAACTAAGTTATAATGATTTAAATACGTGGATAACCCAGCAGAAACACGTGGTACAGAGAGAATCACGAGGTAACCCAGCAGAAACAGAGAGAGATGAGTAACCCAGCAGCGCCATCCTCCATTCTTCTCGCGCCTCCCAACAGCGTAGCCTTCAACGGGACAGAAGGTGAAGGATGAATCTTGATAAAGATATGGTCGAACGGTAAATCCCCATTACCATCTTCTTCACAGCAAGAGTGAATGAAATAAGAACATCTTTACGAGCTTGCTGTCAATGGTGGAATAAAAAAATTCATGGGAGAGAGAATTGGGGGATAAAGGAAGCAGAATGGAAAGACAGAGGGAATAGGAGTGTGGTTATATCTTCAATAATATTATTGAGTTTGCTATTTATATTCTGAAGAGATTCTGAATTGGAAATGGTGGCCTCAATGATTTGTTCTATGGGATAACCATTCCTCTGCAAGCATCTGAGACCCTCTTCATATATCTCACACAAAAATCATAATAAAGAATCAATTTTCTAAATTGTTCTTATAATGGAACTTGCTATAGTTCCAGTTGATTCAAGTTTAAAAGATAATCAAACCTTATATGAAGAGTGGTTCAATTATGCAGATGCAGGTTCGTTTGAACAACTTTTTTTTTATCTTTGTTAATTACGTTCTTTAGTGATTAATATAAATTTGTAAAAGAATTAAATTTTGAATTATTTTTAAAAAGTGTTTCTATTAATAAAGTTGTGTGATGGTTTTGTGGAAAAATAAAGTTGTTCTTCTGTTAATAATGAAATTTGTATGTATTCAGATGGGGATTATCAACTATGAATTATCAATTGATGTTGGAATGCCCTGTAATAAATTTGAGCTCTGATTTGAAGAAAAAATTGATAGCTGAATGTTTCCAAGTGTGTTTAAGGAGCTGTTGATGTTTTGACTGAATTCCTCACATGTTCAATCCAGTTGGGGAATTCAGCCTACTGAAAATTCCACAAGATGCATATGATGGTAATGTAGTGTTTGAGATCCTTCCAGAACCAGAAGCGATGCAAAAGTCTCCAAATCCATCGATTGAATCCAGAAGCAGTGCATATGATCAGAAGACTTTTGTTCACCCCATTTGCTTAACCTAACTTCCATCACCTTAGGCCCACCTTCATAATCAACCCAAGCATTCAACTTTTCCCCATTATTGAGAACCAACAGCGATGAAGACAAGGGGCTCGGGGACACGGAGGAGACCGGAGGAAGAAAGGGAGGGATTGGTGAGGCGCACATGGAACACTTCGCTGGCGAGATCCAATTGAGAAATCTTTCCGGCAGTCGAGGTCAACGGGTACCGGAGGAGAAGAGGCGGCGACCAGTGGGGTGATTAGGGTTTCAACTCCCTTTTCACAATCTATGCTTCTTGTTTCAGTCTTGGGTAAGGATAAATATAAAAATTTTAAACATCTACATGGAATTATTATTGGACAACATATCACTAATTTAATTTAATACATAATGCCACGTCATAAAAAAAAATTACAACTTCTATTAATTGTCGTATGTACAAACTTAACGGAGAGGGCTTAATTGAATCAATTTTTCAAATATTTAGACTCAATTGGCTCATTTTAACAAGTTTATGAACCCGATTGAGACCGAAAAAAAAGCGATGACCCACTTGAGATTGACACACAAATACGAGGACCAAATGAGGGTTTAAACCTAAAATAAATGCCTTAACTCATGTACTTATACTCATCATCGGTTGTTGTCAATAATACTTCTTACCAATTAAGAGGTGTATTGCTATAACTGCATCTTCCCCATACCCATTTGTTGCATCAACACCTTTTTCATCACCTACAGTGCCTTCAACATCATCAATACCATCACCATTATCATAAGCATCACCATTAGTAGCTCTTTGTTGGTGCCTTTTAAAGTCCATCACTTACCTGTTGAGGAAGGTGTTCAAATATCTACTATTGAAGGTGATACGCAATCACGATTCAGGAAGATCCTTCAATCGTGATGATTTTCTTGTGATTTCACCTTGTGGTCAAGGGTAACAATTAATATAAGATGTTATTTGCATTATTTGTTTTATCAATTTATTGTATACTGATTTTTTCATTGATTTCTTTTGTTAAGGTTTTATCCATGTAGGATTGCATCATATGCTATCACAATGACCATTAGCCAACAATATTGAGTCATAGCCAACATGGGGTTCACTAACTGAAGAAGAGAAAAAGAGATACATTGATGTTGTATTTTCAACTATCTTTACATGTATATTCAACAATATATTCCAATGTTTTAAAGTAATAAGTTTTCTCATATTTAGTATCCTAATATACACAATTGATACATTGATGTTGTATTTTCAATTATCTTTACATGTAGGCAGGTCAATTGGAGACCTTAAGATGAGATAAGGATAAAAGATAATTTTTACTCAAAAGCCTCACATAAGCTATTTGAGATGCTTATGATAGCATGAAAAACCAAAAAAAAGCCAAGTTGGATGTTTGATATGGTTTGAAACTCACTACTATCCATGAGGAATTGTGCTAAATATCGAATAAGTGTTCATAAGCCCAGCAAAAGTGAACATTTGAAATATGTGAAACTTTACACATATATGACTTCATTAGTATACATAGCATGCAATTTGCATGATAACTATACAAAAGAAAATTTGTTTTTATTTCATTATAACAACCTTGACAAATTGCAAAACACATAAAACTATGAATGCAATGCTTATGAAACTGAAAATAAAATTGAAACATGACTAAATACTTCGAAATGCAATAACAACATAGAATACTAAACTAAAATAGTAAAAAGAATTGAAATGAATATCAATAAGAAATTTAAATGTGCTCAAACATGTTACAACTTTCAATATCACTCCTAATTTTAGGTCAACTATACTATGTTAAAGCTATTACAACTATTACTCTTTGGAATTATTCTTTTCTATATTTACTTGAATTGTCCAACTCCAATGCTTAGCAGTTATAACTCTATTTTCTACAAAACAAAAGTCAAGTATGTTAGTCTAAAAATCATAATTTCTATTAGAAAGCTAGAATTATTACCATTTTACCAACATAGCTAATTATTAAAAACAAAAGCATATCTATTCTATAAATCAAAATTTAAAAACAAGAGCAATCCCAAAGAGATGAAATTAGCCTAAATATTCTAGTTTAAACCAAGAGTTATCAAACCCGTATTAATTATGTTGTTTATAGGAGAAAAAATTGAGTTGTCCATTGCATATTGATGAAGTTTTTAGGCAAACTCATATACAAAATACTACTAGTTAATTTATGGATGAACGATCTGGAGCTTAAGCAAACTCATTTTGTTATGTTATTTATTTATTATAATGTGCATTGTATATATGATATGATTTAGATTTTTTAATATCAAGGGGAATTTGAGAGCAAATTTTCTCAAACTAGATTAGATGTTGCAACATGTGGTGGACATTTTGAATCATCTTCCATAGGCCCTATAGAAGGAGAGAATAACGATTGACAATTGAGTTATTGTTGTAAGTGGAAAGAAGAAATGTAGGATTTATGGGATTGGAGAGCTTGATCGTATTCCTGAATCAAGTTTCTCTCATGATTCACAATAAATTATCTAATTGAAACATCAAATTCATAATTACAAGCAAGACAATGAGAGATTAAGTCATCTGTTATAAACCTTTGTTAGTGTTGTCCTTCCTTTATTTTTTCCATTGGATGCACAAATCACCATACTTCAACAACAACAATCACTAGTGTAGAAAAGGCCTTTAACGTCACCCCTTAGATGTCCGACCACCGAATATCCAACGTAAAAAATGACCAGTGAAATTTCTGTAAATAAAACAAGTATTTAGACGTCGACTTTGAGAGTCCCCAACGTCTAAATACTCCTAGACGTCGGCCCCCAGTTGGATGTAAAAAATATACGAAAAAGTAAAAAAAATTAATTTTTATTCATTATAGACATCGGGGTTCAAGGTGGCAAACGTCTATAGCCTATTTAGAGGTTGGCCACCATTATTAGACGCGAAAATGGTCCGCCCATAAACCCAAAAGTCACTTTTTGACTTTATTTAGACGTTCGTTGGTCAGCCCTGACATCTAAACAGGTCATAGAGGTCGGCCCCCCTTCCCCCGACGCCAAATGGACTGCAAAAAGTGGTTGTTCCATTGCCTTTAGACTTTCGTTGGTCAGCCCCGACGTCTAAAGAAAGCATAGACATCGGCCACTCCCCCCCCGGACGTCTAAAGAGTGCGCCAAATTTAATTTTTTAAACCCTTTACACGTCGGCTAAGTAGGGGGGCTGACATGTAAAAGTCTTTAGACGTCGGCTAGGAGGTGGGCCGAGGTCTAAAGCTCTGAATTAATCACCCCGCGAATGCGAACAACAGTTATGCGCACTCACTGTTCATCATCTTCTTCACGTTTTCTTTCCATAGGCTAGGATTTTGAGGTTCGTTTTCTCACTTTTGCACTGTTTAAAATTAATTTTACTTTGATTTCATTATTCTATGATGAATTATCTTTCATTTGAACTGATTAAAATGCGTTTTCGTTGGGTTTTGATGCAGTTTTGCTCGTGTGCTTGGGCGGCATTCTTGGGCTGCGATTTCTTGCATTTTGCATTCCTCCATTTCCCTCCACTACGTTCTTAATCTGTTACGAAGGTTAGCTTTCTTGTTTAAAATTTTTGGTGTATGCATGTTATTGAGTTTTTGGTATGCATGTTATTGGATTTTGGATTTGCATGTTATTGACTTTTGGGTATGCATGTTATTGGCTTTTGGATTTGCATGTTATTGGGTTTTGGGTATGTAGGTTAATTGCTTTTGGATTTGCATGTTATTGGCTTTTGGATATGCATGTTATTGACTTTTAGGTATGCATGTGATTCGGTTGTTAGTTAAAACATGTGATAAAGTTTCTTGTGTTATTATGATTGACATGTTATATTATAAGTATGAAATCATTGAGTGAAATTTAGTTCCTGTTTGAAATTTAATACAAACGATTAATCTTTTAATCGTTTGTGTTAAATTTTGAATTGTCCAATTAGATAGTTTGGGAATTTTTTTTTCATAATTAGTTATAACATGTACGTTGGAGTTTATGGATAAGATTGATAAAATTTCTGTTGATATTATTTGTGTTGTTCTCCGGATGCATATTTGATTATGGTCATCACTGACCACTCTCATTTCGTGTATTTCAGAGACCAATGCGAAATGTTGCCGAAATCTTATCAAATTTATCATGTTAGACTTCTTTGCATGTGTCTTAGCAAATTATGAAAATAATTTTTCTGAATGGGTAGGGCCTAACCTTGTGAGAGTTCAAAAATTGAGATTGATGAAGTATGTTATGAACATAGTACGGATCGAATCTGGATGACTGAACGTTGCATCATATGAACTAAAAAAATAATAAATATAACCACATCATCATTCCAAATCGTTAAGTCATCTTCCTTTTAATATTTATTTAAAACTCCAAAATTACTACTTTAAAAAATGTACAAACTCATATAATTCTTCTATTAAAAATTAATTATATTTTTTCATTGTTTAATATATACGAAAGAGTGGCAAACTAAAAACAAGGTTAAACCCCTTTAGTAGCCCCTATTTATGTTGGGTTTTTTCAATTAGATCCCTTTATTAATTTTTTTCTCAATAGAGTCCTTAAAAGTGAAAAATTGACTCAATTGGGTCCCTGCCATTAAATTAAGTTAACGGGGTTAAGTTTTTGATGACCTGGCAGGTTGACGTGGTTAATTTTTAGTACGTGGCATAAGCACAGGTTGTTACGTGGAATATATAATTAAAAAAAAATTCTGAGAATTGAAACCCAAATTAGGGTTCATCATCTTCAACCGCTTCCTTCATCTGTTTCAATGTTTTATGATGTCTCTGGGTTTGTAGGTTGGTAGATTTGTGAAAAAGAAGACTCACGGAGATGAAGGATGCACTGATTCTCGCAATTGCTCGAGGAAGAAGAAAGGAAGGCGCTAGAGATCTCACGACGACGCAAGGAGTTCACGATTCTCGCAACGATGTTAACCAGTCTGGAACACCCTCTGGCAATTTCAATCAACCCCATATCATCAAGGTCCGCGCAGTTACCAATAGACAAAGAGTAAAGTCCATGGCAGAGGGCAACTCTGTCAACCTTAGATCCAAGGTGTTGCTTCAATCAGGAGATAAATTTGAGAGTATTGATATGAAGTTATGGTTCTCATTATTTATTTATTATTTTTCTCCCCTCTTCTTTTTCTTAATTACCTCTAATTTATTTATTATTTGCTTTCTTCTTGAATATTCATAGAAGTACGTTATGTCGATTACAGAGTGATAATGATGGAAAGCTAAATTCATTTTAGCTTTTAATTTTCTTGTCTTACATTATTCATTGAAAGGATTATCCAAACAAAACTTTTGATGCCCTTTTAAAAGCACCAACAAACTATAGAATACAAATATGTTGTCTTTGCAAATTGAATCTCCTTTTAAACCTACAAGTTATGCAAAAAGTTATACAGAATGTGACATCTTCTCCTTTTAAATGAATCATAACATAAAATAATTGGATGGTTATTATAGGTCTAGAATTTTTTATTCAAAAGCTTGCAAATAATCAACCCATCACTCACTCTGATATATGGCATAATTTACTGATAAAGTTGGTAGAATCAGATAAATAAAATTTGCAGAAGAAAAGTTATTCATTTTAGGAACACTACACAGGAACCCGTGCTTGTATTTCTGCAACAGAAGCAAGTGGCCAATGTTTTCAATAAAAATTGTACATGGTTTCAAAATGTATGCTGATAAAAGACCTCCAAAATCAGAATTTTATTGGATAATTCCATAATAGAATTTTATTAAAACACATGAACAAACCACTAGCCAGAGAACTAGCACCTCCAAACAAAATATCTGCATCATAAAAAAGAATATGTGATTGGACCTAAATTATACTAAAATTGTGAATCAGAAAAATTAGGCATAGCCAATGAGAGGAACTCAACACTTCCAACACCAAACTATTATCCCTCAATTTTTACAAACATCTAACACCAACTCTTCCAAAAGAGAAGTCCGGAGAACAAAGTCACTAGAGTAGCACGGCTAACCCTACCATCTTCTCCCCCGAAACCTCATCCTCTCTACGATTTTACTGCCAGGAGGAGAACCACAAGGAGAGGTAAGAATTAATTCTTACTTTGAATCAGATTGGTGTGGAGACAAAAGTGATAGGAAGAGTACTGTTGGGTATGTATTCTTCTTTAATGGAGCACCAATTTCTTGGAGCTCTATAAAAGAACCAGTAGTGGCTCTTTCATCGTGCGAGGCTGAATATATTGCTGCCTGTGAAGCAACATGTCAGGCGGCTTGGCTAAGTTCATTGATGAGTGAATTGAAGATTGAAGTAGAGGGGAAGGTCAGACTACTTGTGGACAACAAGTCAGCCATAGACCTGACCAAACATCCTACATCTCATGGCAGGAGCAAACATATTGAAACTCGTTTCCACTACATTAGGGAACAAGTTAGCAAAGGGAAGCTCGAAGTTGTATACTGTAGATCCGAGGACCATATTGCAGACATACTTACTAAGGCGCTGAAAGGTGAACGCTTTCTAACACTTAGAAAGCAGATCGAAGTAAGAAAGGTGGAGATCAAGGTAGATCTACAGAAAAGAACTATGAAAACCTAGGGTTTTCATCTCAGGGCGGAGATCAGTCTGGAGGAAAGTGTTTTCACGAGTATTAATCGGTGAAAAATCATTTCCAGGGCCAAAGGAAGCATTTGTACCGATTATTAATCGGTGGAAAACACTTAGATTCAGCTGAGGCAAAGTTTTACCGATTCGATCGGTGAAAAGGGGTTTTTCTTCGAAAAATCATGTTTCGTTTAGGAGGAATGTTAGATAAACAAAACAATATTTTCAGTTTTTCAGTTAGGTTTCAGTTTAACATCATGTATAAAAGCTATATTCATACACTATTTTGAGGTTAATGAAATAACAGAGAAAGAGTATTATTCAGTACTTTTGTTTGTGCTTGACTGTCTGTTACCTGAACGTTTTTCTGGTGCGTGTGCTCCGGTGAGTGGTGGTGCTCTGTCGCCAGAAGGAGAAGGGTGAAAACCCTAGCAAAGCGTCTCTCTCTACGTTTCCCTCTCATACTCTCAGTTTGTCATTTCTCTCTCTTATCACGTGTGTATTACTCGTTTAAAGGGTAAAGTAAGTGGTTTTACATTTCTGTCCTCAAGTTTAATACTCCTGGCATCCAGCACCGCTCGGTCCACTGCCCCTCTCACCGTTTGGTCCGCCCTCTCCACCATCATCCGGTCCTCCATCTCTTACACCCTCCTCTTCATTCATTTTTCCACTAACAGATCCCTGACTTCCTTCTGAATTCCCATCTAGTTGATGGGTTCGCTCTCTCATCATTCTCATCAGCTCTTGTAAATCCTTGCATATTGCCTCCACCTTCGTCTCCACTCCTCCTATGGACAGTTTCATGCTCTCTTGCTTCAACCCCACGTGCTCCAGTTTGATTTCGACTACAGTCATCCTTCCCTCCATGATGTCTCTCACTCCTCTCTGTTCCTCCGGCTGGTCACACACTCCTCTCCTTCGATCTGGCAGGTCGGACCAGTTGTTACGTATCCGAGTAGGAAACGTAACCAGAACAACCTCTCACGCACTCTCATAGACAAATAGATAATAGAAAATGGATGAATAAACCTCTTTTATTGATAAGAATAACTAAATCAAATAGAACAAAAAATAATTGGGAGCATAACCTCCGTCAATTATTCTGGAGCATAACCTCCTTCACAAAACTCTCAAGTCAAAAGCATACCTTTAACCCTAAACTTCCCCTTTATTTATACTAATTACTTCCCGCCCAACTTGTATGGAATATTAGAAAATAACCCTACTTGCAATAATTATCTTATATGAATCTATTTAGCCTTATTTACTATATTTAACTTATACCGAATATTATAATAAGATATGGCTTTGTTTACTCTAATTATCTTTTGCTGAATATCCTCTCAGAATATCTTTCTTATTACTCTAATTAGTTTCCTGCTCATCCTAACCGCTACGGCTGTTAGGATGCTTCCTCGCTGCTTCCAACCATTCGGCCTGGTCACTCCCCCTCGTCTACCGTTCGGCCACCTCGCTCCCCGCTTCGGTCTAGTCGCTCCCCCTTATCTACCGTTTAGCCACCTCACTCCCTGCCTTCTACCGTTCGGCCTTATCACTCCCTTTTGTCTACCTTTCGGCCAACTCGCTCCCCGCCTTCTACCGTTCGGCCCCTTCTCTCTCTCCTATACATCCTTCTCTCATATACTTTCAAGCCCCTCACAGTATGTTATTGGTCACTCTGTCCAAAAACTATAGAGGAGAACAAACTCTCACTATACGTGATACAATGATCTCAGTCCCAAGTCCCAAATTCCACCTTCCTCTGTCATTGGCCTTCCCTCCCTCCCCTTACCACCTCCAACTCACCTTCCACTCAACAATTTTTTTAAGATACTATTCATTGGGTGTGTGTTGTTGGACTCCACAAAATAGGTTTCCACTTCTTCCTTTCATACATGTTGCTGCCCTTTTTCCTTTAAACTTTTACTCGTATCACTCATCCCCCATAATTTTCACCTTGTCCTCAAGGTGAAGTTCAGGGAAGTAATTCCCCATCCTTTGTAGAGATTCCCATGAATTTTCACACGATGGCGTACCCTTTCATTTGACTAACACTTTCGGGGTCTTGCCTTCTCCTTCTCTAAGAGCTAGAATATCTTCCGGTTGCATTTCTAGCTCCCAATTTTCAGTTATACACAGAAGAAGTGGCTCTGCATCGTTACCTGTGTCGACACCATTGGATTTAATAAGGAAACATGAAAAACTGGATGGACCTTGCTTCCTTCTTGCAACTTCAATTTATGAGCTACCTCTCCCACTCTTTCAGTTGCTTCATAGGGCCCATAACATCTAGGATTTATCTTTTTGATTAATGCTCTTGGCTAATTTTTTAGCTTATAAGGTTGGATCTTCAAGTAAACCTAATCTCAATCTTGAAGTCCTCCTTTCTTCCATGCTTCTCTACTTGCTGCTTCGTGCATTTTGGGCTTGTAATAAGTGATTTTTGAGTTCAGTCAACATCTCCCACCTTGAAAGATCTATTGGAAGTTAATCCTTTGCCTTTTAGAGAAATCTGCAATACTTTGCTAGTCATAGGCTCTCCCTTATCGTCCTCTTCTTCAAATTAGGAATTGCAAAATGAAACCACGAACCATCAGTTTGTCTTCATCGCAAGCCTCGAGCCACCACGAGCTACCAAAATCACCATTGCTAGCCACCATAGAATCGCACATCACCACCACCAATCCACATTCACATAACCATTACACTAGAATTGCGCATCCATGAAGACCTACAAACCTAGAATCTCAAACCAAGAAAACATAAATCCCCAATCGCATAAATATTTCATCTTCTCCAACAAACCAACATCGCATCCCTAATTTCCAAAAACCCTTACCTTCGTCAGAGAAATTGCGCTTCCATAAGCCAACGAAACCTGCAAGAAACCAGTAGGAACCCAAAAACAGAACCAGAATCGCGGAATCACACTTCATCATCTTCTTTGCACTTGAATTAAGAAGTCCAGAAATCAACAAACCAAATCGCAAAATCCTAACTCGTGAGCCACCTTCGTCTTCATCGCGCCATGGAAGCCATAAACGTCTCCCTCTCCTCCATTCGCATAGCCTATAACCAAAAGAAGAATCAAAGACCACGATAGAAACCCCCTTCTCATAATCATGACCTTGCGAGAGATGTAAGATTAGGGTTTTGCCTCCGCCACCCATTACATGTGGAAGACGAACATGAATGAGTTATCTGCAATTGATTCCAAATTTCCTCCCAATGAATCCTAATTCGAAGAACGAGGTCTAACTTTCTTTTCGCAATCCCTAATTCGAAGAAATGGGCATGGGTTTAATTCAGTTTTTTCCCAATATCTTTGATTAAAAAAATGATGATATACACGTTTGAATCACCTAATTAACAAAATAATTGGGCCACGTCACTTAAAAAATCACCATTAGCATGTTAAGTCAACGTCACTCTAACGGTGTTGGCCCAATTTAATGGCAGGGCTCTAATTGGAACAATTTTGCAAAAGTGAGGATCCAATTGAAATGGAAAAAAAAAGTAAGGAACCTATTTGAGATTCCCATCCAAAAAAAGGACCTGGCGAATGATTAAACCTTATTTCTAAAACCCTTATTTTCTCGGATCTTACACCAACAGAATGTTCGTCAATGACAAAAGAGATTGTCGATTAAACGAATAAGAATGACGAGGTCTCAGAGGATGTTTCAGTTCAGAAAGAAGGGATGCTTGCTTCAACATGTACAAAATTAGGTTTTTTCTCTACTTTGTTCAATTGAAAACATACTCTTCCAACCAGCGTGGACATCCTTCGTCTAAGTCAACAACTTCAAAAAATAATTGAAAATTGATTTTAAAAACCACGTAGGCTGTCTCAAAATGATATAAAAATTTGTGTTTTAAAATATCATTGTCCTTTCAGATCTACCACGAAGGTCATCACAAAAAACAAATATGAACTAAAACTACTAGTATAAGGTAACAAGTTTGCATAACATAAGGAAAACCATAGATGAAATAGAAGTTGTTCACAATACACAATGTTTCGGTTGAATTGGTCTGAGGGTCGGTCGTCCTTCCTTGCTATGCTCTCTTTTGATCTTCAATCCTCTCCAAGAACGCGATCTACTCCAATGGGTTGTTGACCTGCAGAAGACACTTCGACACTCAAGTCAGATATGTTTCATAAAGAGGTCTATATTTTATTAGGATAGAAAAGGATCATTGTACCTGACATCAGTTGTATTATTTATAGAGTTTGTGGCAATCAAGTCCATTGATTAGTTATCAGTATATTTTTAGGGAATCAAACCCAATAATCAATAATTAATACCTTAGATTTGTAAAGCGTAAGGTAATCTGACCTATTAATACCTGATAATTGCCCATGAATGACCATTAACTCCGATCGGTATATTTCATATAGTACACACAAATAATTGGGAACAAGATATGACTTTTTGTACAGTTTTATGAAACTTTTCTCTAATGGATTGTACTTCTTATCTACCACGAATGTTATTACCATTGATAAATATGAACTCAAATGAACATAAATTGTTTGCATGGAGTGATTTTGGTTTGCAAAAAGGAAAGTAGAAAAGAAATGAAACAAAAGTAATTCACAATACGGGGAGTAGGAAATGACTGATTAAGGATGCAAATGAAAGTTTAGAGAGAGCATTAAATACTAATTGATGAAGGAAGGAAGGATCCCCCGATACATTATTATTTGGTTTAAACCCTTCCTTGGTCCTAATTTTTGTATGGAAATCTTAGTTGGGTCATCATTTTTTCAACTATCTCAATTGGATCATATTTTTTGTAAAAATGAACACATTTTACCCTAACCGTTAAGTGTTCTCTAACAGCGTGAGCAGTTGCTGACCTATGCACGCTGATGTAGAAGTGTTTTATTACATGGAATTTTCTTTTTAAAATTAAGAGTTTTTTGACGTGGCTCATCCAAATCTGGTCAGATTCCCTTCACCACCCACTTCACTAGACTCACTCTCCCATGGACCTCGTTGGCGGAGCTTCGCCGGCGCAAGTCATTAGCAAGCATACCATTGATTGAGTAATTAAAAAGATAAAAACCATTGAGCGAGTCCTCCTCGTCGCGCCTTCATCGTCGATCGTTGCCGCTATGCCGCACCGAACGATCACTGCTACTATGACGCACCGAACGATCGTTGCCGCTATGCCACCATTTATGAGAGAATGAAATCTATCAGGGTTGAGCAGTGCACCGAAGGAGAAGAAGAGCAGAAATAGAACGCGAAAACCAAAAATGGCGAGACCTGATGTGCGAACTGCCACTGCCTGTGCCTTCACGACCTGAACCAGGAAGAAGAAGAAACCAGAAAATTGGATTTTCCTTAGGGTTCAGGAGCATTAGGGTTTCAAATTGGGAATTTTCCCAATTTAGATTTCAGATTTTAATTAGGGTTCTTAAAAGAGATTTTCTGGGGGATTAAATTCCAGAAACATAATTGAGATTTTAATTTCCAATTTTATCATAAACGTTAAAGTTTCCCGAATTGGATTTATCATTAATGCTAATTGGTTTGGGTTTCATATCCTGGAGAACCAATTCGATCCACCAAGAAATCAAAAACAGAAGAGCATCATCTTCCTCCATTCATTCATCATTCGTCCCTGCATTTTTCTCCCAGCAAAGCTGTCTGAAAAGCCTGGGTGAAAGGAGAGGGTCCAACACCACCAACAACAAGGGAAAATATTTGGGATATAATACCAGGTCACTAGAACAACAATATTTTTAGTAAGTGTTGGAGGAGGGGTCGTGGGAAGTAGCTGCTATGTTTGTGGAGTTTATCGATTAGGGATGGGAGGGAGGAGAGGATGCGAGAGAGGTTGCGGAGGTTAGGGTCGGAGAAGAAGACGGCGTGGGACTTGAATTCGAGGTCGAGGAGCGTGTCAATGGCAGTGCTGGGTGTGAAGGGCTTTGGAAGCTTCTTTGACACCTTCAATTTTGATAAGCCATATCATGATTCTTTAATTTAAATAAAATTTCTACGTAATCAAACAATATATGTCAGCATAAACACGTCAACTATATTTAACACCGTCAAAGAGCACTTAACGGTTAGGATAAAATGTGTTCATTTTTACAAAAAATATGATCCAATTGAGACAGTTGAAAAAATGATGACCCAACTGAAATTTTCATACAAAAATTAGGATCAAGGGATAGTTTAAACCTTATTATTTCTACCTCACTATTTTGGTTTGGACATATTAGTCAATAAACTTAAGAACTCCATAAATGGTGCTAGTCAATTTACTAGAAATTTTTTCCCCTTTTTAACAAATTCCATATTCAAGAAAACTAAATCTCAAATCTTCATCGATCAGTTCAATGATCAAACTGACACTATTTTCTGCAACTTGTCTATAAACTATCTATTATTTTTATTACACTTTACATTAAAAGTGGATATTAAACTAAAGTCAACTGACTCACATACATACATATATATTTAACGTGTTTCATGGGTGTTACAGGAATGACCAACCATGATTGGTAATAAATAGGTAAAACACTTCAAGTGTTTATAATTGACAATAGATTGAAGTTACTATCGAAAAAATTTAACGAGTTTTACAAGAAAGAAAATATAAGAATGCATAAACAATGATATACACCTTAACAAAATAGTCTTGTTAAACAGATAAATATATCATATTAACTATAAATCATAATTATATGAAAAAGAACACACAAAAAAATCATCTACTAAAGACCATTCAATAATATTAAAATTGAGTTAAGACCGTCTACATCTATTCCTTACAACTTTTTATACAACATTTTTTCTAACTATCTTAACATTTTAATTGTTAAAAAACAACTCATCATAAAAGATTGTTCATTCATGTCTCAAAAAGCTCACCTTGTTGAGAGCTTTTTACATCATTTATTATCCCTTATTTATGTAGAACTATATTTTACTATTTGGAGTAAATTATATATATCAGACATATTATATATATATATATATATATATATATGGGGTTTGCTAACGCGTGTACGTCTGTTTTTCAGTTGGTACATTTTAGCAATGTGTACCAGATTTTAGTAGACAAAAATACCCTTATATATCATGGATTCTAAGTTTTAAGGTTAAGGGTATTTTAATAATTTTCATTCTCAAAACTTTAAAAAAAAAAACCAAACCCTTACTCACCTCTCTCATTCCTCTCAATCCTTTCTCTTTCATCTCTCTCACTCCAACCTTTTCTCTGTCGTCCCTATTAATTGAAAAAATCAGAAACATTTGCCTTTAAACAATTTCTCTTTGTAAAGAGTTGAGTCATTGACATATTCACCTTCAGGCAAAGGTTCATTCAAGATCTCTTCAATTTCACCATCTTCACTAACCTCTCTAATTTCATCATCTGCATATGTTGAATCATCATCTCTAAAAATACCCTCCATGCCAATTACCAATTCTTTTGGATGTCATTATGTTTGTGAAAATTAGATAAAATTATATACGACAAAAATTATAAAATGAAAACTCGTTATAAAGTCATTTTTTTGTAAGAAATTGTTTAACAATGAATGTTTCTGATTTTTTCTAGGCCAATTACCAATTCCTTTGATGTCATTATGCTTGTGAAAATTAGATAAAATTAGATAAGACAAAAATTATAAAATAAAAATTCATTATAAAATCATTTTTTGTAAGAAATTGTTTAACAACGAGTATTTCTGATTTTTTTCAGGTCAATTACCAATTCCTTATGCTTGTGAAAATTGGATAAAAATAGATAAGACAAAAATTATAAGATGAAAACTCATTATAAAATCATTTTTTTGTAAGATTGTTTAACAGCAAGTGTTTTTGATTTTTTCAATTGGGGCTACACTAGGGATGACAGAGAAAAGATTGGAGTGAGAAAGATGAAAGAGAAAGGATTGAGAGAAATTTTTGATTTTTTCAATTGGGGCTACAGTAGGGATGACAGAAAAAAGATTGGAGTGAGAAAGATCAAAGAGAAAGGGTTGAGAGGAATGAGAGAAGTGAGGGGTTTCTTTGTTTTTTTAGTTTTGAGAATGAAAATTATTAAAATACCCTTAACCTTAAAACTTAGAATCCATGATATATAAGGATATTTTTGTCTACTAAAACCCGGTACACATGACTAAAACGTACCAACTGAAAAACAAGCATACGCGCGTTAGTAAACCCATATATATATATATATATATATATATATATATATATATATATATATATATATATATATATATATATATATATTTATATATATAACTATATGTCGTAATACTTTTTTTTTGTATTTTGAATAGTACTATCATATGTTAACAACTTTTTTTTAACAATTTTTTAACAATATGTGTCATTATTTTATTGGTCTGTATATTTGAAACGGATTAATCACGAACTATCACATAAAGTGATATAAAAAAGTTGTTAAAAAAACATTTTTCTTATTAATAACCTAAAAAATGGCTACATACACAAAGATAATTACCTAAAAAACAAACTTTTTCTTTTAAAAAATATTTTTTTAACAACTTTTTTAACAATTTTTTTTATAAACGTGGTACGTTGTAATTTGTTCAGTTTTAAATATATGAACAATCAAATAGTGATACGTAAAAAAAATTGTTTAAAAAAAAGTTGTTAACGTAATCCTTCTCTTTTCTGCATTAAATGGCGAAAAAGTAGAGATACATATGACCGAAAGTAGAAAGTCCAATCAACATCAAGAAAGGAAGAAACGCCAGAATGAACAGCCCCTAATGGTGCTAGTTTTTGTACTGCACGTGATTGGTTTATCAATATCAAGAACTCATCCTCGTCTTCATTAAATTTAAATCCACCCACCAGGACCATATACATCTCACACCGCAATTTATTGTATCAGATCACTCTTTCCCTCCATACATTGCATTAATCCAATGAATCACAAACATCTCTACCTCACTTCCAAATCATCACATCTCTTGTTCCCAACTGCTACATCCCTCCCTCTTTATTTCTATTTCAATCAAGTTTTTTAGGAGGAACTAACATTGCTATCTTCATTCTTAGTCGTGATAAATAAAGAAATTTGTTTTCGAGAACTTGATAAAATAATGGTAGACTTTTATGGTATAAAAGTACATCACGTTACAAGAAATATGCTTCGTGATAATAGAATTTTACATTTTTTTTAACAGTCGAGAATATTTTTCAGTAATGGTTCTTTTTAACATCTGCAATTGAGAGAACCAATAGTGAATGTTTTGGTACTTTCAAAAAAGTCTATTCCGGTGCCCCTCCCACGAAGATTCACTGAGAGCATGTTAGATATAAGTTACAATTTGATGTGGCACTGTTTTATTAACATTCAAAACCACCCACGTTACTCACTTTTGTTTTAATTTGCTCTCTAAGTATAATTTGAAGTGTTAGTATTTTGTATTAAGAGGTTCTAGATATGAGTTATGATGGACATAAATGCTTCTAATGTTGAAGCAATTCAAAATGATTTTCTTGACTGAGCACACAGGGCAGACATCCTTAACTCACTATTTAACAGCACATCACCTAACCAAACACGGCATGACACAACAGCACACTCACACACTTTCACTCTCCTCTGGAACACTGCACTGCGCTTTCACTCATCCATGGATAAGCTAACACCAAACGCTGCAAACTCAGTACCCCTCACTCCACTCACCTTCTTGGAAAGAGCAGCAATCGTGTACGGTGACTCTCATTCTATCGTCTACGACCACATTTCCTTCACCTGGTCACAAACCCACCGTAGATGCCTCCAACTCGCTTCTTCCCTCACTTCTCTGGGCTTAGGACGTGGCCAAGTCATCTCTGTTCTCTCCCCAAACACTCCCTCAATGTATGAACTTCAGTTTGCAGTTCCCATGTCTGGCGCCATTCTCAACAATCTCAACCTCCGTCTCGACCCCCACGCGCTCTCCGTCCTCCTGCGCCATAGCGAATCAAAACTTGTCTTCGTCCACTCTCATTCACTCCCTCTTATTCTCACCACTCTTTCAAAATTCCCCCACACCACACCGCGTCCTTCCCTCGTCCTTATCACAGACGATGGCTATGGGGATGCGGATGCTGTCGCGGCAGCGCACGCAATGGACACCTACGAGCGCCTTTTGAGCAGAGGCAACCCGAACTTCCGATGGGCACGGCCCAACTCCGAGTGGGACCCAATAACCCTAAACTACACCTCCGGAACAACAGCGTCTCCCAAGGGCGTGTTACACTCCCACCGCGCAACGTTCATGATAGCCCTCGACTCTCTCATCGACTGGTGTGTGCCAAAACAACCGGTTTACTTATGGACCCTACCGATGTTCCACGCTAATGGGTGGGGCTTCGCGTGGGGGATTGCAGCCGTTGGCGGCACCAACGTTTGCATACGTAAAACCAACGCTCCGATAATTTACCGTTCGATCGAGTCTCACAACGTGACACACATGTGCGCGGCGCCGGTGGTTCTCAACATGCTGCTCACGAGAGAAGAACCACTGAAAAACCCGGTTCATGTCCTCATCGGAGGTTCGACGCCCCCGGCGTCGGTTCTTGCTCGGGCGGAGGAAGTAGGGTTTGTGGTGAGCCACGGGTACGGGATGACGGAGACGCTGGGGGTGGTGGTGTCGTGCGCGTGGAAGAGGGAATGGGATAGGCTTCCGAGGAGGGAGAGGGCACGGCTGCTGGCTCGGCAGGGGGTGAGGACGGCGGCGATGTCGGAAGTGGACGTTGTAGATCCGGCGAGCGGAGTAAGCGTGAAGCGCGACGGGGTTACATCGGGGGAAGTAGTGGTGCGAGGCTCTTGCGTGATGATGGGTTATCTGAAGGATTTGGAAGGAACGAGAAGGTGCGTAAGAGAAAATGGGTGGTTGTACACGGGGGACGTAGGGGTTGTGCATGGGGATGGGTATTTGGAGATAAAAGATAGGTCGAAAGACGTGATAATAAGTGGGGGAGAGAACGTGAGCAGCGTGGAGGTGGAAGCCGTGATGTATGCGCATCCGGCGGTGAGAGAGGCGGCGGTGGTGGGGCGGCCGGACGAGTTCTGGGGGGAGACCCCGTGCGCGTTTGTGGAGCTGAAGGAGAGGTTGGAGCGCTGGCCAACGGAAGAAGAGTTGGTGGAGTTTTGCAGAGAAAGGTTGGCTCACTTCATGGTGCCGAAGACGGTGGTGTTCAAGGATGCGCTGCCGAAGACGCCGACGGGGAAGATTCTGAAGCACGTGCTGAGGAAGGAGGCTCAGGGTATGGGGTCCTTGGCTACACGCAGTCGCATGTAGAGTACGGTTTGTACTGTACTAAACAAACAACTATTATAGGTTTGGTTTGGCGTGTTTCACCTTTTTTGAGTCTTCAGATTTTGATTTTGTTAATTAATTACTTTTAATTGAAAACGACCAAATTATTCCTTAAAATTGGCAAGCTTGGTCTTAAACTTGTTAGAGTGTTTCACCTCTAACTTCAAATTTTCATTCTACACTTCTAAAATATCAAAAATATCTTTATGGGGATGGAAAACCGGTTAAGAAATTTTGTTAATCGATGTTGGAAAATCAATTAACAAAAAGCCAGTTAAATTGTAAGTTAAAAAACAAACCTTAACCGTAATTATAAATACGATTAATATAAAATAATTCGAATACATATAACGGTTAACATATATTTTTCAATTTCTTTTTTCAAATTTTATAAATACGGTTAACACTTAACGGTATTTGGGTTAACATATTTCTTTCAAAAAAAATTTCTTAATTTTATAATATATATTTTTAATAATTAATATTTTATAAATTAAAATATTAGTTTTTAATTTTATGAAACATATTAAATTTATTAATTTATTATTATTATTATTATTATTATTATTATTAATTAAAAACAAAAAATAAAATATAAAAAAAAACCTTAACCTTGAAAGTACGTTACCACAATAATTCAAATTGAATATATTTCTTTCATTTTTTTTCTGTTTTTAATTTTATAATATTTTTTATTTTTTAATAACTAATATTTTATAAATTAAAATATTGATATATATTTAAATTTTTTAAAAATATTAAATTTATTAATTATTATTAAGTAAAAAAATTAAAAAAGAATTTATTCGAATGTTATTTAAGGTTTTCTTAACTAGTTTTTGAATATTGGTTAAGAAAATTTCTTAACCGGTTGGTAGGGGTATTTTTGCAATTTTAGAATTATAAATAAAAATTTGGAAATACAGGTAAAAGACTCAACTTGTTAATGACAAAATCCTAAAAATATATAAAAGTTTTGAATGAGGTATAAAATACAAATAATGAAAAATATACATATTTACATTTATTTAATATGTTATAAAAGAGTAAATTTTATATTTTAAAAAAATAAAAATAAAAAATAAAATTATTTCTTATAAAATATAGTTAAACACTAATGGAATATTCAATATTTATATTTATTGGTGTTTAAGTGTCAATATCACTTAAAGTATATAATTTGGATCCCGATATATTAACAACGAATTATTAACACCATTTTGACAATAGACAGGTGTCAAAATGCTATTGGGTCATTTAAAATGATATTTTTTTGAAAAAGTTGGCGTGTAAGGATGCTGGAAATTCGTTTCCAAAAATATCCCTCTCATATTTTCGTTTTCATCCTCTCTCTACTCTACACTTTCATTTTCATTTTGTGTGTGCTCTCTCTCAGAGCGTCTGGTTCCTCTCCTTTCTATCTCATGAAGCAAGCATAAAAGGTCATCTTCTCCGGCGAGACAATCCGGTGAGACTCCGCTAAAGCAATGGAAAACTCCGGTAAGAAGTTATTTCCTTTCCCCTTTGCATTGTCAGTTTCTCCTTTCCCATGTCCCCTTTCCCCTTTTCATACTCCATTTTGATTTACTCTTTAGCATTTTCAATGTACCCATTTTCCTTTTACCCTTTGGTCATTGATTTATTTTTCATGCAGTTGAATGTGCGTCATTCTTTCAAAACGAAGTATGTTGGTGATTTGAATGGAAGATTGACCCCGCACCAGAGAAAGTTAATTGCAAAGACACCATTCACTTGGTTTTTACAATTGTCTGACAATGTTAAGCTAGATAGAAATTTGTTGAATGAGTTGTTAGTTAGATAGGTAGACTCTAGTGGTGGGTTTTTTTTTCTAGAGAAAAATTTGTAGAGTTCAAGGAAATGGATGTGTGCTTAATAAAGATAATTGTATTATTTTTTAAGATGACTATATTATTTTTTATGATTAATGTATAATGGTATCATTGTAATGAACATGGTCAGGTTAATAGTAATGGAATACAATCAAGCTATGTGGTCATCATTGAATGTTAAAATATTTTACCATCATTGCACTTAAAAAATAACCATTCACATTCAACTTACTCATCTAAAAAAATGGAAACAAAATGAGCAAAAACATAGCAAAACCCTTCATGGGGAGTGTTGTTCATCCAACTGAGGGGAGTATAGTTGAAAATTTTGTACAAATGGCCCTCTGGCCTCTAGTAATCGATTACAATACCCTTGTAATCGATTACCAAGGTAGAAAATGGCCACCAATGCTCATGGACCTCATCTAACTTACATGAAAGCACCTAAATGACCTTTTTTTCCTCAACAATTCAATAACTTAATGTTTTCATTGGTACATTAAACATCACCCATGACCATTAAACTCGCTCACCCATCTAAAATAAGAAACATGAAACAATAACTAAAAGTAAACTCATTTAGGAAGCTTAGAAAAACGTTATTTTTGGGAAATCAACTGCATCTAGTACAATGGTCTAAAAATTATGTGTTGGTAGTCATTTGAAAGCTCTTTGAGTCTAGATTCCAACAAAACAAGAATTAACTCATTTCGAGTTCGATGGAGAAAGTTAAGAGCAAAACAACCAGCAAAGGTAAGAATTAGCAGGAATATATAAAGTGTTAACTTTAAGGAATAAATTGTACCTACTCAGATGTCCAAAAATTATAAATTAGTAGTCATTGGAAAGCTTTTTGAGTCTAGTTTCTAATAAAGAAAGAATCGCATCATTTGGAGGTCGGTGGGAAAAGTTATCATTAAAATAGCCAGAAAGGTCAAAGTTGACAGCATGTTATCTCACTCAAATTGTCTTTGGCTACTTATGTGCCCACATCTGGATCTTGCAGCACAACTTTTAGTACAAAACCAGATTTTTGTTCGTGTAATCGTTTACAAGGCCCTTGTAATCGATTACACAAACAAAAATCTGGTTTTGTACAAAAACCTATGTTGTAGGAGCCAATTATGGGCACACAGGTAGCCAAAGATATTTTACGTAATTTTTTGATATTTCTTGAATGGATGAGAGGTATTTTCAGTTTTTAAGTGTGAGTAGAGCCTCAAAACTGAGGTTTGGACAGTCCATAGTAGAGGAAAGAGAGAATGTTGGTGTCATGACTAAGTTAGGTGAAGTCTTAAACAAGTTAAGCCATTTTGTACCTTGTAATCGATTACAAGGTACAAAATGACCTACACTTGTTTCAGGACTTCGCCTAACTTGGTCATGAAACCAACATTGAGTCTTTCCTCCACCAAGGATTTCCCAAAATCCAGTTTTTAGGATCTACTCACACTTAAACATTAAGAAGAACTCTCATACATTCAAGAAATATGAAAAAATCACGTAAAATGTATTTGGCTACCTGTGTGCACACAGTTGGCTCATGCAGCACAGGTTTTAGTACAAAACCATATTTTTGTTCATGTAATCGATTACAAGGACCTTGTAAACGATTACAAGAACAAAAATATGGTTTTGTATAAAAACTTGTGCTGTAGGACCCAGTTGTGGGCACATAAGTAGCCAAAACAATTTCAGTGAGATAACATGTTGTGAACTTTGACCTTTGCTGGCTATTTTAATGATAATTTTTCCCATCCACCTCCAAATTATGCGATTCTTTTTTATTAGAAACTAGACTCAAAATTCTTTCCAGTGACTACTAATTTATAATTTTTAGACATCTGAGTAGGTACAGTTTATTCCTTAAAGTTAACAATTTATATATTCCTGGCACCTATGACCTTTGTTGGTTGTTTTGCTCTTAACTTTCTCCACCGAACTCCAAATGAGTTGATTCTTGTTTTGTTGGAATATAGACTCAAAGACCTTTCAAATTATGTCTCGGTAATCAAGTTTAGGCCTTTCTGGCCATTGTAATCGATTACAAGGATCCTGTAAACGATTACACGAACAAAAATATGGTTTTGTACAAAAACTTGTGCTGTAGGAGCCATATGGGCACATAAGTAGCCAAAAACATTTTACGTAATTTTTTCATATTTCTTGAATCGATGAGAGTTCTTTGTAATGTTCAAGTGTGAGTAGAGCCTAAAAACTAGGTTTTGGGAAGCCCTTGCTGGAGGAAAGACCCAATGTTGGTGTCATGACCAAGTTAACATGCTGACCTTTGTTGGCTATTTCAATGAGAACTTTTCTCACCGACCTCCAAATGATGCAATTATTTTTTTATTAGAAACTAGACTCAAAAACCTTTCCAATGACTATTACTTTATAATTTTTGGACATCTGAGTAGGTACAGTTTATTCCTTAAAGTTAACGGTTTATATATTCCTGCCAACTCTGACCTTTGTTGGTTGTTTTGCTCTTAACTTTCTCCACCGAACTCCAAATGAGTTGATTCTTGTTTTGTTGGAATATAAACTCAAAGACCTTTCAAATTATGCCTTGGTAATAGAGTTTAGGCCTTTTTGGCCATTGTAATCGATTACAAGGATCATGTAAATGATTACACGAACAAAAATATGGTTTTGTACAAAAACTTGTGCTGCAGGAGCCAACTGTGGGCACATAAGTAACAAAAGACATTTTACGTAATTTTTTCATATTTCTTGAATGGGTGAGAGTTCTTTTTAATGTTTAAGTGAGAGTAGAGCCTAAAAACTAGGTTTTGGGAAGCCCTTGGTGGAGGAAAGACCCAATGTTGGTGTCATGACCAAGTTAACATGTAATGATAACTTTTCTCACTGACCTCCAAATGATGCGATTCTTTTTTTATTAGAAAGTAGACTCAAAAGTATTTCCAATGACTACTAATTTATAATTTTTGGACATATGAATAGGTACAGTTTAATCCTTAAAGTTAATGCTTTATATATTCTTGCCAACTCTAACCTTTGCTAGTTGTTTTGCTCTTAACTTTCTCCACCGAACTCCAAATGAGTTGATTCTTGTTTTGTTAGAATCTATACTCAAAGACCTTTCAAATTATGCCTTGGTAATCAAGTATAGGCCTTTTTGTCCATTGTAATAGATTACAAGGACCCCGTAAACGATTACACGAACAAAAATCTGGTTTTGTACAAAAACTTGTGCGATAGGAGCCAATTGTGGCCACATAAGTAGCCAAAGACATTTTACGTAATTTTTTCATATTTCTTGAATGGATTAGAGTTCTTTGTAATGTTTAAGTGTGGGTAGAGCCTAAAAACCAAGGTTTTGGGCAGCCCTTGGTGGAGGAAAGACCCAATGTTGGTGTCATGACCAAGTTAACATGCTGTGAACTTTGACCTTTGTTGGCTCTTTTAATGATAACTTTTCCCACCGACCTCCAAATGTTGCGATTCTTTTTTTATTAGAAACTAGACTCAAAAAGCTTTCCAATGACTACTAATTTATAATTTTTGAACATCTAAGTAGGTACAGTTTATTCCTTAAAGTTAACGGTTTATATATTCCTGGCAACTCTGACCTTTGCTGGTTGTTTTGCTCTTAACTTTCTCCACCGAACTCCAAATGAGTTGATTCTTGTTTTGTTGGAATATAGACTCAAAGACCTTTCAAATTAGCCCTTGGTAATCAATTTTAGGCCTCTTTGGCCATTGTAATCGATTACAAGGACCCTGTAAACAATTACACAAACAAAAATATGGTTTTGTACAAAAACTTGTGCTGCATGAGCCAATTGTGGGCACATAAGTAACCAAAGACATTTTACGTAATTTTTTCATATTTCTTGAATGGATGAGGGTTCTTTTTAATGTTTAAGTGTGAGTAGAGCCTAAAAACTAGGTTTTGGGAAGCCTTTGGAGGAAAGACCCAAGGTTGGTGTCATGACCAAGTTAACATGTTGTGAACTTTGACCTTTCCTAGCTATTTTAATGATAACTTTTCCCACCGACCTCCAAATGATGCGATTTTTTTTATATTAGAAACTAGACTAAAAAAGCTTTCCAATGACTATTAATTTTTAATTTTTGGACATTTGAGTAGGTATAAATTAATCCTTAAAGTTAACGCTTTATATATTCTTGCCAACTCTAACCTTTGCTAGTTGTTTTGCTCTTAACTTTCTCCACCGAACTCCAAATGAGTTGATTCTTGTTTTGTTGGAATCTATACTCAAAGACCTTTCAAATTATTCCTTGATAATCAAGTGTAGGCCTTTTTGGCCATTGTAATCAATTACAAGGACCCCGTAAACGATTATACGAACAAAAATCTGGTTTTGTACAAAAACTTGTGCGACAGGAGCCAGTTGTGGTCACATAACTAGCCAAAGACATTTTACGTAATTTTTTCATATTTCTTGAATGGATGAGAGTTCCTTTTAACTTTTAAGTGTGAGTAGAGCCTGAAGGTTAGGTTTTGGGCAGTCCTTGGTGGGGGAAAGACCCAATGTTGGTGTGATGATGTTAGCTAAGTCTTGAACCCCGCTGTGAAAACGTTACTCCCCAAATGCAATTTGAATGAGATAACATGCTGTCAACTTTGATCTTTGTTGACTATTTTAAACATAACTTTTCCCACAAACCTCCAAATGACGTGATTCTTTTTTTATTAGAAAATAGACTCAATTACTCTTTCCAATGATTACTAATTTGTGATTTTTGGGCATCTGAGTAGGTGCAGTTAATTCCTTAAAGTTAACGTTTTATACATTAATGTCACCTCTGACCTATGCTGGTTGTTTTGCTCATAACTTTCTTCACCGAACTCCAAATGAGTTGATTCTTGTTTTTTTTTAAATAACGCCAACCACAATGCGATGGAGCGAGAGTGAAATGGAGATGCAACTGCAACCAATGGAGCAAGAGCGAAGTCCAAAGAGAGAAATGTGCGGACAATGGTGGAGATACAACAATGTTCAAAGAGAGAAAAATCCAACTCAAATGGAGGACAGAGAGCATCGTTCAATGGTCGAGAGAGTGACGAGCAAAGGCAAAAAGGAAGAAGACGAGAGAGAAAAATTCAACTCAAATGATGGACTGAGAGCGTCATTCAATGGTCGAGAGAGAGTGACGAGTAAAGACATAAAGGAAGAAGACGAGAGAGAGTGGCGATGAGCGTCGTTCAATGGTCGAGAGAGAGTGACGAGCAAAGGCAAAAAGGAAGAAGACGAGAGAGAGTGACAAACAAAGCTAAAAAGGAAGAAGAGGGAAATCTGAAATGAAAGGGACATTCTGAATTTTCTTTCCAAATATGCTCTCCTCACCAAAAAAAAACTTTTTTCAAACCTTTTAAAAATCAACCAATGAAATTGCAACACGTGTAGTTGTCAAATAGTTGGCAAAATTTTGTTGTCAAAGAAACATTTTCCATATAATTTACATTTGACATATTTATTAGTGGAACATCTAACAAAAGCATTTAATTTACATCATACCACATTATGTGTAACAGGAAAGTTATAAAAATATTAAAGCAATTTATTACGTCAAAAAATTGTATGCTCAACTATCCCATTGCATTCGATAATAATATGAATATACACTAGTAGAAAAATGACATTTTATGACGACCTATTATATGACGGATAAAAATTATTGACCATAGTAGATTGACCGGTCGTAGAATTGTAATAAATTTAAGACATATTATAACGTAGTTATAAAAATCAGTCATAATATATAACATGATGATAAACTTGTAAATAATTTCAAAACATATTATAATAATTATAAATATCAGTCATAATATAAAAACACGGTTACAAACTTATAAATAAATTCAAAACATATTATAACGGTTACAAACTTATAAATAAGTTCAAAACATATTATAACGGAGTTATAGACATTTGTTATAATACGTGGGCGAAAAATTTGGATAATATATTATGCCTGGTTTTTAATATCTCTCGCGTTCTACTTGTGAACACCTAAAGACTTATTCCTTCTTTCTCGACGCCACACTTTGGCGGTATTGAGTCCTTCCACAGGCGCTTGCTTGACGCGATCTTCACACATAAACCCCAACTTCATCACAAGAGCCACATCTTCATTCAGCATTTCCTCTCTCGCGAGAAAGACTCTCATTTCCACAGATTCACTCGTTTCACTCTTGCGAGCATCTGAAGCTTCTCACTCTCTCGAGAGTTCTTAAGCCGTAAGTCCCCATTTCTCTTCATAGTTCTGCATTTTCGCTTCACTCATCATCCAACCACATCTACTGATAGGGTTTCTCACATACCTTCATATTTTTCGCCTTTACCTTCGATTCCACCGTTTGAAACATCATTTTCCACCGATTATAATCACATTCTACCGATTATAATTCCTTTCCACCGATTAAACGTTGATTTGAAGGATGTTGTTTCGGTCGAGGTTATCGCGGCAAGGGCAACAAACCTGGAGACAAATGTGGCGAGGCTATAGCACGATTTGATATCGGAGATGACTGCGTCGGAGGAGGCGAGGGCGGATGCTTCTGAATTGAGGAAGGATTTAGGGGAGAAGGAGTCGTTGGTTGAGTCTCTGTGGAAGGAACTGACAGCTTTGAAAAAAGTTGAAGGTAGAGGGTGCGGTTAGGGTTAGGGATTTGGAGAAAAAGATTGGAGTTCTGGAAACCAAGGAAATTGAGGAAAGGAACTAGAGGATTAGGTTCGAGGAGGAGATGAGAAATAGGGTTGATGAAAAGGAGAAGGAGATCAATGGTTTCAAACAGAAGTTGGTGAAATTGGAGAAGGTTACTACTGAGAAAATAAATCTGAGTTGGAAGAGTCGGTTAAGCAGAAATTGAAGTTGGAGGAGGCACTTAGAGAATCTGAGGAGAAAGTAGCGGCTTTGGAATCAAGTATTCTTCAATTGCGTGAGAAAATAAAGGAAGCTGAGAGGGTGATTTTATTGTTGAATGAGAAGGCGGTTGAGACTATTGAGAATATTGATAGAGGTGTAAATGGCATACATGATGAAGGGAAAGGATTAAAGTTGCAGTGGCCGGTGGTGGCAGCAGGGTCTACAAGAGCTGTTGTTGGCTACCGTAATACAGTATAAAACCATATACGAGACTAATCACATATTAATAATACTACAGATCAGTTCTACACACAACGAGATACTATCATGGTCGAACGGCCTTACATAATAGCAGGGAAATTAAAACCGCACACTAGCTACAACTAGATCGAACGGTTTACAAAGTGAACTTGTACCGAACGGTCTTACAAAAGGTGGAGCCAACAACTGACCGAACGTTCCTAAGGTTCGACCTTCACTTCCGCTTCTTCCAATGCTTCTTCTAGCAGCTTTTCTCCTTCTACTCACATCCACACGGATGATCATTGCAACAGGACAACAACCAAACGCACAACACAGACAAAAATGATAAACAGGGTGAGCTTATGCAATTTAATTAATTCAATAACAACATACAATGTTCATAATTAAATCAACCACACCAAATCATAATTCATACGTAAGGACATATAAAGACCGACCACTTGACTATGACTGTCCGGACTGTATGAATCCTGTGTAGCTACGACGTTTATGCACCCGGGTGATGTAGTAACTGGGATACCCTCAACAGCTGTCACTCAAGGTTAATCCGTTCCGTCCAAGTTAACCTTATGGACTAGGACCTCTTGTCATTCCCACACCTGACTTACTCCTCTCTACGTGAGAATGAGTAATCATGGAATATCAGGATAAACGCCCGCTAAGCTTTGCCCACATTCATACTTTACCAATCAATAACCACTTTCTGTGATATTCCTCCCTGGAATACTCTTTCATAACCAAACTATTTCATTCACATCAAATTTCAAATTCTCTTATACTTCATCATCAACATATTCAACTGAAATAAGATCACACTTTCTCATCATAACATAAGTACAACTGGACTAACACTTCTTAGAAACTAACATGACCGAACGCTATTTACGAATTTATCCACTTCAATAAACAGACCCCTAAGAGTTCAAACAGGACGCCACGAAGCCTAGGCCGAGTACTAAGACTCTAGGTCGAACACCTTTTAAAAACCAACACTATTTGACACCCAATACTAATACTGATGAGAAACTATGAAGTAACGAACGCTGTCGAGTTTGGCTGAAGACTCTTATTCTAAAAACAATAATAATAGATTACTGAAACGAGACCCAGCGCTTGGTTTAAGACCGAGCCCTGTAGAAAACCGTACACTATTGAACGAGCGCTGGTCCAAGACCAAATACTTATCAGGAACGAGCGCTACTGAGATCGAACGTTTGGTCCAAGACTGAACACTAATAAACTTACATAAAACGAATGAATATATATATATATATATATATATATATATATATATATATATATATATATATATATACAATTGCGCCACACTTATTTTTAATGAAAAATAACGATAACGTCTATGACTTTAAGTAGTATAGAATACATTAACTAAACTGTTTAGGAAGCCTAAATGAGAACTACACTTAGGCCGAACGCTTATATATATATATATATATATATATATATATATATATATATATATATATATATATATATATATATATATATATATATATATATATATAATATTATAACACTATCTTATGAACGAAATTCTCTCCAGAAGAAGAATTTAGTATAGACGGACGCTCAAAGGAAAACTGAACGGCTAATACTAACTCTCGGTCACAGTTTACCTAATTCTACCGAGTATTATAGAATGACTCTTAGACAATATCCCTAAAGCATGAGAAATCAGTTAAGACTATGCACTTCCATGAAGAATCGAACGATCACTAATGACGCTCGACCATACTACAACATTTACTCAAAATACTACAGTTTGAAGATCAAACCCTATCTCAACTCAGTTCACACCATTTATCAATCATCCATCCACACATCCAAACAAGCAGTAACACACATATTTTGTATTCATCAAATAATCAAACAACGTATCATGCAAACATATCAACGTTTAAAACAAGAATCTTAATCAAATTATATAAGCTTCCCTTACCTTTAACCGTAACCGAATGCTCACAGATGCAGAATAGAGCTCACCACTACCCAAGACTTTACGTTCGTCAGTCACGTTTTAGGAATACTAAACCAAACAGAAAACCAGAAACACTCAGAATAATACAATTTGCTCAAGCGACCAAAAATAGGGGTTTGCATGCGAGAATAAACGATCGTGCTAAAGAGAAAGAAACTCGCTGGCTTAGAACCACAAACCGATCGGTTTAAACGAAAGCTCTTGATGCCGAGAGAGTTCAAACGGTGCTTGAGAGGTGATCAGAAGAAGAAAATATGAGATTTTCTTAGAGAGAAGATGAAGGAGATTTAGAGAGAAGGACGAGAAAATGGTTTCAACCGTTTTGAGAAGAAAGAAAGCATTCAGAGAAGTGACATGACATTTGAAATTTGACATTAAATACTGCCGTCACTAAAAACCAAACGACCACTCTCCTGCAGCCACCTGTTTTCCATTAACTGAAACGCTGCCTCTCTCCTTAGCACTTGGCTCCCACTACTTGGGGTTTTTTAGTGGGTTTTAAATGGATTCTGACACTTTCTACTTTTTTTAAATTTTTTTGTAAATAATTTTTATTATTAAATTTTACATGTGATTTTTAATATATATATATATATATATATATATATATATGAATATTTTGATGCAAAATGATAATATTTTCATATTCAAATTTTAATTTATTAATCAAATAATTAAAAAAATTAAAAAAACATTTTTTTAATCTCAATAAAAAGATAACATATGCATTATATTAAAATATTATAATAAAATCTTTATTATGATATCATTATCATAGGGATGACCAAAACTTTGCGGGCACATGTATCCACGAATAAATCTGTAATGGATAGTTATTATCTGTAAATATTTATTACTCGTGGGTAACGAATAACGGATATTTTAATATTTTTTAAACGGGTCGGATACGAGTAGTATACTATCTGACCCGTGAGTATCCGTTACCCGAAAAAATAATAAAAAAATTAATTTATATATATTTTAATTAAAAAAATAAAATTATATTTTATTAGGTTAAAATTAAAATTTAATTTATATTATATATATATTATAATTTTATTTTAAAAATGTTGTAATTTTATTTTAAAAATGTATAAAATATTTTTTTTTAATTTTTTACGAGTATCTACGGATACCGCAAGATTTAAAATACTCGTAAATATTTTATAAGCTAAGTACTCGTAGGGCAGACAAATTGCAAGTCAGATTTTTGTTTGTAGGTTGATTGTAGGTAAACACTGCCCTGATCCGACCTGTTATGATCCCTAATTACCCAATTCATTCACTTGGTTCGGAAAGAAAAGGGACCGATTTCATTCACATGGTTATGAAATAAAAGGGACCCGCATATTGAAAATAGCACTGATAGGTCTGGTCCGTTGCGCAGAGAAACGGAGGGAGAAAAGAAAATTAATATCATTTTTGCATATTCAAGAGAATGAACTTGATTGAAATAAATTATATAAGTGTAAATGAAATTGAAACTTGTTTAAAAGAGAGACCAACTTAATACACTGTCCAACTTAATACACTGTCCAACTTAACACACTGACAAAATTAAAAAGAAAGAAAACAATTAAACTTATTTAATATTATTAAACTGTCACACAAACTGCATTTGTGATTGATCTATATGTACTCCAATTTTCGGATCTAGATAATATAAAAAATTATGTTCGATGAAATATTTGTAAAACTTTATATAAAAATTATTAAATACCAACATAATTGAAACTTATTACATCTTATTTGACAAACTATATAAATTTTGTAAAACATACATAATAAAAAAAAAAGGCAACATACAACTTATTCTACCTGATAGTGAATATATAAGCACATTAATTGAGTTTCAACTTATCATTTTCACCCACTTTTAATTACATGTATTGTCAAAGGTATTTTTCAAATCAATTTAAACTTAGTATTTGAAACAATAAAAATTATATTTCATGCAATTGATGATACATTTAATAATATATAATGATATTTTCACAACATTTTAACATTATTTATGTGTCATTCTGGGATTGGTCCATATTAATGTTTATGAATATTTATTATTGATTGTGAAGTAATTTTGGACGAATCACAGAATGACATATAAATGATGTTAAAATGTTGTCAAAGTATGATTATCTTTAATAATAATGTTATTCTCTCAATGGATAGTAATGTCTCCGAAAGTCACATCATATCGTAACACTTTTTCTTTCAATATGAAATTTGGTAGTAGGATGCTTTCTCTAACTTCTTTTTTTCAATCGTCAATTTTAAATAAAATATTGTTATTTTTCATTTATTATTTTTAAAATTTTATGACAGTATTATTTTTCCAATTGTATATTTGATTTAAATTGACATGTTGAGAAAAAAAGCTAGGTATGATAAAAGATGAGAAAATAATATAACATATATTTAAATCAGATAACCGAATGAAGTATATATAATAGATATCTCTCACTTAAAATTAGACTAGAAATTAAAAAATACTTTTTTTGATCTAGGTAAAAAAAAGTTGAAGACTTTCTCTCCAAATGTATACAGAAATAAAATGAATTACAAAACCATTACTAAGATACACGCAAATTTTGAATTCTAGACCTCAACCTAAACAACATTATCCATTTTTTATTTTAGTGGTGTTTAAAATTTTTATTTTAATAAATTATCGTTTAAATCGATCAAAATAACAGTAATGTCAATCATTTTAATATATAATGAAGTCTATATCATTAATTTAATTTTGAATTAAACCTATCATATATCAATAGTGGAAGTTTACATTACTTTATTTATGAAAAATAAAAGATTAAATATTTTATTAGTTCTTGAAAAATAGTTGATTAGTTTTAATTTGTATGAATAGTCGATTTAGTATAATAAGTATTATTATATTTAATTTTTATTTTTTGTTTTATGAATTTAAAATATTTCCTTAAGGACCATTTTAAGCAAATTAAAAACGGCACGTCGTTTCAGTTGTGAACTTGATAAACTTTTTGCCGTTTTGAATGGAAAACAAACGGCACTTACCTTAAGTTCTTCCTTTTCAATCATTTACTTTCTCCCTTCGCTCTTCAGTGCTTCAGAGTTTCACAAAGAAGAATCATGGTGTGGGGACTCTTCCCCGTTGATCCTCTTTCAGGTACCCATTTTGTCCAATGAACGAATATTGTTCTTATAAGAAACTGTTATACATCTTTTTACTTCTTTTTTGTAGGATTATAGGTTAATGACAGTTTCTGTTAACATACTATTGGTGCGCCAAAAAAAGTTATTGTATTTTTTATTTTTGAAAATTTGTGTGGCAGGTGAAGATAAGTACTATATTTTCAAAACTGGAATTTACAGAGTTGGTCGAAAAGGTACTGTAATTTGCCGTTCCTTCTGATTATTTTCAAAACTCTTGTCTTTTGCACATATTTAATGGTTAACAAATTATCTAAACAGTGTAGCTGAAGTGTTTGATTGATTTTCAATGCTAATTCTGAAAAGAGTATCCACATGGGACTCTTTTCCGGCATTGTAAAGTAACCTACCTTTGATAGAGTGAAAATGTTGAAATTGGGTATGAGTGTTTTTGTCAAAGACTGATTTGGAAGAAGGGCTTCCGGTATTAAGATGAGGGTTTTCCCGTGAGTGAATTTTACCTCTAACATGCACAACAATGACAAAAAACTTATCCCACCAGGGCTTCTAATACGCACGCACGCTCAGGAAAAACCCTTTACAGTTTGATGGGCTTCTAATCTGCATGTTTTCTTTGGACATTTTAGGAAAAAATTATTTGGTTTTCTATGTAGACCCTCAAAACTCTGTCGTGGTGCTGCAAGAACAAAATGTGATTGTTTTTCACAATAACTTGATCCAAAAACAGACCTTGTGCTGAATTTACAATTTGTTTACAAATTACTGTAAGGAGGGTAGTGGTAAAGGTCAAATTCCTGGCAACATGATCACAGAGACTCTTATACCACATCTATGACCGTTTAACCCAAGTTTGAATGTTATGCAGATGCCTTTTAATAATTTTTATCTCCAGTATTTTGTAGTCTGAATCATAAACTACAGCAATACATGTCATTGTCCAGATTTAGGACAGAACCATTAGTGAAGGACTGGTGCACTTGAAGCTAATTAACTGAAATAAAAACAAGTATAACAACAACAACAATAACCACAAAATGTTATTCCAATAAGTGGGGAGGTCTGTTGGCATTTGGCTCAATTAATGACCAAGGTTCTAGAGATATTATTTATCATGAGATCCTTCCTGACAACATATTTTGATGCTCCCTCTCTCCTCTTCGTAGGACTAAAATGCATGCAACTGAAATAAAGCAAATAAAGTAAACTAAATTTTAAAGCTAAAGTGCTGTCTCTATAGAGCAAAATGACATGGAGATGGCTCTCAGATTAGATTGTTATGACAAGTTTCTCCCATTTATTTTTCATTCACAAATTTTAAGCTTTTTCTTATGATGATTATTACGTATTATTGATTTTTTTGAATATCATGGTGACGCTTTGTATAAGCTTGCGTCTAACTTCTTACAGGTTGTGACGTGATAATCACTAAAGATAAAGGTGTTTCTCGGGTTCATGCAGAAATAGTTGTTAATACAATGAACCTGGTAAATCCTTTATCAAATGAATGTTCTCATTTCTCACGCAACATACATATTAGAGATTGCTCCAAGTATGGGACATTTATTAGCAAAAATGTTGGGCCGAGGAAAAAAGTTCATGAGCTACCAAACAAACAAACACCACTAGAGGATGGTGACTTTGTGTCTTTTGGCACTGGTAGCGCTACCTACAAGTATGTATGTCAACTATGTCTTCAATTTGCTTATATTCTTTTTGTGACGTTCACTTTTAATTTTAGAAATTACTGTTGCAGTACCTTTCTAGATTTGAGTTTGTATCTATATGTACACTCATCGCATAACGTTTTTCTTTCATCATATGTCTGCTTAAATGCTTTCAAATTTAATCTGACAGGTTTTGCCACGTACCCCTCGTTTTTTTCATCTGTTCCTCAAATAAAGTGGATCAATCCCTTCAAGAGAAAATTTCATCAATTGGTCAGTGCTGGAAAGAATATGTGAAGGTTCTTCAGTTCTTATAATTCATGAATGCTTGCTGTGTAATTGCATTGAAATTATGTTGTTACTTGCACATGATATTGTATTTACTTAAAACTATTAAAGAAGCAAACGCAGAGTGATACAGCCCAAATATTTGTTGGCCAAACAATATATTGGACAAAGAAACAAAAGAGCAAAGGAAATGGGGACAAGTTTATATTAGGAGAAAAAAATAAAGGGGCTGAGGTGGACATAATTAGTTAGAGAGAGAAAAATTGGAGGATCCTAGAAGATTTCCCTTTTTGTTATTACCTTTATAGTGTTAGGGGAGTGTGTGGGGGTGGACATTCTGTTTTGAACAAAATTAGAATGGAGAGTACCTTTTTGGTCTCTTAAGGAGCCTAGTTCTGGGCAGTAGGGTTATTCCTTCTGTTTTTGCCTTGATTTCAATGAAATAGGATCTATGATCCTTTCTTTATTCTCTTTTCCTCTTATTTTATTACTTGTCCTGTGGTTTCCTATCATTTCTAGTCCGACCTGCCGGATTACTTCATTAGAGGGTGAATGGTTAACACTCGAGCAGACAGCAAAAAACAAGGGGAACCAGTGGTTTCGGGAACTATGGAGGATAGGGTAGGGTATGTTGAAGAAGTTATTCGAATGAAAGCGATCATGGAAGAGTTGCATTTGCAAGCATCTCAGAATCATTCAGCACTAGAAGAGATGGGAAAAGAAGCTGCAGAAAATCAAACAAAAATGATGGAGTTGATGACGAGGAGTTTTGAAAAGAGGATTAATGAAGAGGGTGAAGTTCGGTGGGAAACAAAAAAACAGAGACTAAGGAAAACACCAAGGTTGGAGCGAGTCTAACAGCCTTAGAAGGGGATGCTCTGGCGGAGTTTCGACAATCAGTAAAAAGGATTGAGTTACCAACATTCAATGGCGATGACCTTGCGGGATGGATTTCGAGAGCGAAGATTTACTTTAAGGTTCAGGAGACCAGCGAGATGGTGAAAGTAAATTTGTCTCATTTGTGCATGGAAGGAGGGACAATCCACGTTTTCAACTCGTTGTTAAACAATTATGAGGTGCTGTCATGGGATAATTTGAAGGAGTTGCTTGAATGTTACGGAGGAATGGGGGAAGGGAGTGTATATGATCAATTGACAACGTTGAATCAAACAGGGAGCATGGATGAATATATTGGACGATTTGAATGCTTGATCGCCCAAATTCCTAAACTCCATGATGAGCAATATTTCTCATATTTTACCCATGGGCTACGGGAGGAGGTCCGAGCTAAGGTGCGAAGCTTACATATCGCAAACCCTCTAACCAGAGGACACTTGATGAATGTTGCTCGTGCTATTGACTTGGAGGTGTCTGGACGAAACAGAGGGTGGCATAGGCGGAACGAGGCGCAGACAATAGGAGGTGATAATTTGGGTCACAAAACCGGATCCAACATAATAGGACGAGTGGGTCAAAAAGGGTATGGAGCTAATGGCTGGAGTAATGGGTTAGGCCCAAACTGGAAGGGTGGTGCAAATGATAAGGGGTTAGGGGGAGCACGTGAGAGGGGCATGCGTCACTTATCTTATCAAGATTTGGTGGATAGGAAAAAGAAAGGGTTGTGTTTCAAGTGTGGTGGGCCATATGGGCCAAATCATCAATGCCCAATTAAACAATTAAGGGCCATAGTGGTCGAAAATGAGATTCAGGTTGAGGTTGAAGATGAAGAAGGAACCCTAAAAAGTGACGGCGAGGGTGAAACTAAGGAAGTCGATGGAGTTTGTAGTGCCATCGGTTTCTTCGTGCTGGAGAAAGAGACTCGAGATGCGCCCAGAACGATGAAACTAAAAGGAATGATCAAAGGAGTACCTCTTCTCATTTTGATAGATTCTGGAGCGTCTCACAACTTCGTTTCGAGAAGGTTAGTGAAAGCAATGGAATGGGAGTGGAAAAATACGCGGAGGATGCGTATATTGATGGGAGATGGGCATCAAACAGAAACAACAGGGGTTTGTCGGGGGTTGAAGATTGTTCTTGAGACAGGGGAGTTCGTAGTGGATGCATTTTTATTCGAACTTGATGATATTGATCTTATCCTTGGCATGGCATGGCTGGAGTCGTTGGGAGAGATGTGGGTAGATTGGAAGAAGCAAATCATGAAGCTTAATTTGGCCCAAGGGATTAAAGTGCTTAGAGGGACAAAGCAAAGCAAATCCTTGAGTTCTAGTCTTTGCAAGTTTGAAATCGAAGGGGAGGCTAAGAAAGAAGAAGAAACAAATCAAACGTTGTTGGAAAAATTAAAACAGACGTTGGGGTCAATATGGAGATGTGTTCAAGGACCCAGAAGGTCTACCTCCAAAACGCCAAAAGAAGCATTGCATTAACCTGCTCCCCGGAAGTGCATCAGTTAACGTGAGGCCTTACAGGTATGCGTTTCACCAGAAAAATGAGATAGAGAATCAGGTTCATTCATTGCTGGTAGTGGGGCATGTTCGGCATAGTCAGAGTGCTTTTTCTAGTCTGGTAATCCTGGTGAAAAAGAAAAGCAATCGTTGGCGCATGTGTGTGGACTATAGAGCATTGAACAAGGTGACAGTACCTGACAAGTTCCCAATCCCAGTAATTGAAGAGCTCTTGGACGAGTTGCATGGAGCTAAGTATTTTTCAAAATTAGATCTCACTTCAGGGTATCATCAAGTCAGGATGAGGGAGCAAGACATAGAGAAGACGACCTTCCAAACCCATGAGGGACATTACAAGTATTTGGTAATGCCCTTCGGACTCATGAACGCGCCATCAACATTTCAAGCTTTAATGAATGGAGTTTTTAAGAAGATGCTGAGAAAGGGAGTCCTGGTATTTTTTTATGACATTGATCTATGGAAAGGATTGGGAAGAGCATCTAACAAATCTCACTAAGGTACTACAGCTGTTAAGGGAGAATGTTTTATTTGCAAATAAAGAGAAATGTAGTTTTGGAAGAAGTAGTGTTAACTACCTGGGGCATGCGATATCAGAGAAAGGAGGTTTTGTAGATCCTGAGAAGGTAAGAAGTGTGATTGATTGGCCTGTGCTGAAGAATGTAAAAGGGGTGAGGGGCTTCTTAGGCCTCACAGGTTATTATACGAAATTTGTGAGGAATTATGGAAACATTGCGCTCCCCTTAACTGAACTGACGAAGAAAGATAACTTTAGTTGGAATGAAAATGCCCAAAAAGCTTTTGATGAGTTGAAGAGATTGATAACAACTGCTCCATGTCTCTGTTTGCCTAACCTTGAGAAGGAATTTGAACTTGAGTGTGATGCATCAGGTACTGGGGTTGGGGCCATTTTGATGCAGGACAGACAACCAATCACTTACTATAGCAAGGCTCTAAGCCCCAAGAATCTGTCCAAATCAGCGTATGAGGAAGAATTGATGTCGTAGTTCTATCCATTGAACATTGGAGGCCATATTTGCTTGGGGGGAAATTTAAGGTTTTTTCTGATCAGAGAAGCCTCAAACAACTTCTGCAGTAGCGCATCACAACAAGGAGCCAACAGAATTGGGTAGCAAAATTATTGGGGTATAACTTCGAAATAGTTTACAAGTCGGGTTGTGAAAATAAAGGTGTTGATGCACCATCTCGGAGTAAGGATGCTGCAGATTTAAGAAAAGTGGTCACAAAGCCAATTTGGATGGATTATCCTGCAATAGTTGATGAGGCGCATAAGGATGGGGAGTTGGTGGAGATCATTACAACACTGAAAGAGGGAAGAGTTGAGGGTAAGTATGCAGGATTCAACTATCAACAAGATGTACTACAGTATAAAGGCAGGTTAGTTATTTCATCTCAATCACCTTGGATTCCTGAATTGTTGAAAGAGTTGCATGCATCTCCCCAATAAGGACATTCTGACTTCTACCGAACCTATAGAAGGGCTACTGCGAACTTATACTGAAAGGGGATGAAGGGGGATATCATGAAATTTGTTCAAGAATGTGACACATGTCAATGTCAGAAATATGTAACTGCTGTCCCAGGAGGATTGTTACAGCCGATGCCAATTCCGGAAGAAGTATGGGAGGACATAAGCTTAGATTTTATTACAAGCTTACCAAAATCAAAGGGTTTTGATACGGTATTGGTGGTGGTTGATAGACTTACAAAATATAGTCATTTCATTCCAGTAAAACATCCTTTTACTGCTAAGAGTATTGCTGAGATTTTTATCAGAGAAGTGGTTTGTTTACATGGGGTACCTAAATCAATGGTCAGTGACAGAGATCCTACATTTATAAGTGCTTTTTGGAGGGAATTTTTCAGGCTGCAGGGGACCAAGTTAAGGATGAGTTCAGCGTATCACCCACAAACAGATGGTCAAACGGAAGTGACCAATCGATGCTTGGAGACATACCTACATTGTTTCATCACTGATCAACCGAAAGTGTGGATTAATTGGCTGTCGTGGGCAGAATTGTGGTTTAACACTACTTACCATGAATCTATAGGAACTACACCCTTTGAGGTAGTTTATGGGAGGCCTCCTCCAAGAATTATCCGAGTTGTAAGAGATGTGAAAGTAGAGGCAGTTCAGCGTGAATTAATTGATAGAGATGAAGCTATTCGTCAGCTGAAGGGACACTTGGTGCGTTCCCAGGATCGTATGAAGGCACAAGCAAACAAACATCGAAAGGAGAGAAGTTTTGAGATAGGGGACATGGTGTTTCTTAAACTGAAACCTCACAGGTAACACTCTGTTATTTCTCGCATCAGTCCTAAGCTTAGTGCAAGGTACTATGGACCTTTTGAAGTCATTGAAAGGGTTGGAGAAGTAGCTTATCGGTTGCAGTTACCACCCAATTCAAAAATACACCCTGTGTTTCATGTTTTGTTGCTCAAGAAGGCCATTGGGGAGTATAAAACAGCAGAAGGACTGCCAACAGGGCTAGAAGAGGACCAATCAGAGATGTGGTTACCCCAGAATGTGTTGGCTACTAGAAGCATACTCAAGGAGGGAGAAAGGGTTAACCAATGGCTGGTGCATTGGCTGGGAAAAACAGCAGAAGAAGCAACGTGGGAGGATGAGATGTCAATGAAGGTCCAATTTCCAACCTTTAGTCTTGAGGACAAGACTATCTTTCAAGAGGGCGGTATTGATACAGCCCAAATATTTGTTGGGCCAAACAATATATTGGACAAAGAAACAAAAGAGCAAAGGAAATGGGGACAAGTTTATATTAGGAGAAAAAAATAAAGGGGCTGAGGTGGACAGAATTAGTAGAGAGAGAAATTGGAGGATCCTAGAAGATTTCCCTTTTCATTATTACCTTTATAGTGTCAGGGGAGTGTGTGGGGGTGGACATTCTGTTTTGAACAAAATTAGAGTGGAGAGTACCTTTTTGGTCTCTTAAGGAGCCTAGGTCTGGGCATGAGGGATATTCCTTCTGTTTTTGCCTTGATTTCAATGAAACAGGATCTGTGATCCTTTCTTTATTCTCTTTTCCTCTTATTTTATTACTTGTCCTGTGGTTTCCTATCACAGAGCTAGTGGAAATTTGTGCTAGAAGCAGTGTTTACTGTGTGATAAGCGACCTTTGGTTTGAAAGGCATCTATTAATGTTCCTTTTATTCTATCCCATGCTAGTTGTGCAGTTTTGATATTATGAAATGCCTAAATTTTTGTAGTTTCAACTTTCAACTAACACAACCTATCATTTTGAGAAGAAACTGATAAATATGTTGGAATGGAAGTAGAGTTTGCATATCTTTGATGGTAACTTGGTATTATGTAAATTTAAATTATAATGTTCAGAAAAGCTCTATCTTGCTACATAAGGTGTACTAGACTCAATTTATTCTGAAAAACTTCACGCTATGTTGTGACATGAGCTATAAATTTAATGTGCTTTCCCTTCCAAACAGGAAAAATAATTATTTTTTGGAAGCACTAGACTAGACTGTTGTTTTCAAGTGAATGCTGGATATTGACCAACTAATACATTCAATGTAGGTGCTAGTTTTACTCATACCTTAGGTGAAGGGTGCACACATGTACTGGTAGATCAACTCATGCCGTTGAAGAAGGATCTTGTTGATGCTATTGTGGCAAAAAAATCTTGTGTTCTTAATAATTGGCTTGAGGTATTTAAGCATTTTGGTTTGCATTTTTGTTCTTAACTTTTCATTTATCTGTCACACTCAAGTGATCACGTGTATTCACAGTTTGATAGCATGAAGGTTAGTTTCTTATGTACTTGTTGTATTTGAATTTTTTTATCTTATGCTTTATTATTTTTTAACATGTCCTTTTAAAATCTTTAAAGATTGACATAGCATTGTACGACAGTAGACTAGGTTATGTAAAAGGAGAGCTGATGTACTGGATTTAATGCTGGAAGATTCTTTTATAGTTTACACAGCAATGATATATTTAGATCTCTGTTATCTTCTAAAATTGTCAGAATGATTTGCTGAGAATCAATTCAAGAATAAGTTACAATCATAAGTTTATAATCATAACTTTTCATGTAGCTATGGACCATTCTCTTCATATAAGAGTCTCATGATCTGGTCTACTTTAAAGGTTAGATAGTGCACTGAGAGTACGAAATTTTTTACATGTTTCGCTAGTTATTTTGTGTTTGCTAAAAGCATAGACCCTGAACTGTAAGCCAGAATTTGTATTCCAAGTCGTGACCTATGGTAATTGTATTAATTATTGCTTATATGTAAAACCATAGAATGATAAAATTCATTTATCATAACAAATCATCAAGCGTAAACATTAATTATAGTCTTGAATTGTGAGATTTGATTGAATGATTTGGTCTGCAACCAGTAGAGAACTTTTTCTTGTGTTTGAATTTTAACCAGTGACTGTTTTTCCTTTGTAGGTTTTTGCAGAAAAGAATATTAGCATCGAAATTCCTAGCTGTCATTCGTGAGTATTGCTTTGACTTTATAGTTTGGTAATGCTACCTTTATATTCCATGACCTTGTGACCAGTTTATTTAACTGAAGAAGCTTTCCTTTTCTTCTCTATTTCCTCTTCTTTCTCAAGTAGATATATTCCAACAGTGTCAGTGGATGGGGAATCTATAAAAATTGCCGACCCCAGATCGCGTGAAGATTGTTTGAAAGGATACACTTTTTTGTTGGAATCTGAGCATTTGGTACTTGTAATTCAAAGTCTTTTATACTCACTGTAAACCCAACTTAAGTATTACAGTACTAGCTAGTTTTGAGATTTCCATATTTAAATAATATGCCGATACATTTTCTGTACTTTATTCTTGGAACTTTTTTTTAATGTTCATACGTAAATATGCTGGAGGTTTTGATACTCTAAGATGGAAACATCTTCATAATTTTGAAGCATAGCTCATCTTGACAGGGTTATTCTCTTAATTCTTCTTCCTGCTTGCAGTATAAATTTCAGTATCAACTAAAATCTTTATTGGAAGTGGCTGGTGCAAAAGTTGTTTCCTCCGGAGAGTTTTGTTCAATTAGTCAAGTATGTATTTCATTTCTATCTTTTCTATATATTAATTTTTGTGTGTGAATGATATAGTTTTGATTAAAAGGAATTACGGGTAGACATAACATTAAAATTGAGGTTTTGGGACATGTTGAAATCAAAGGGGTATATGAATAATACAGAGTTGCATTGCAATTTTAGTAACGAACAGGAGAAAATTGACGCAGTGGGAAAAATTAAAGATGTCATTATAGGTTCTAAAGTTTGACTATATCAGTTCAATATCATAAAATGATGGTTAATTAATGAAGATAACACACATAGGATATGAGCTAGGTGGTTGAAATGGATAAGTACATCATGATGGGTTATTTGTGACTGCAAATTGCATATGAAGCTCAAAGGTAAATTTTTTGGTATCACTTCTAACATGGTATCAGAGTCATGGTTAGAGCCTATCCTAGCGAGTTTTAAGTGGGCATTCTATTCTTCTACTCCACCCGCTATCGGGCCGTTATCGGATCACCCAATTTCTACTATCACGCACGAGATGTCTATACCTCGGCGTGAAGGGGATGTGTTGGAAGTCCCACATCGACTACAGATAAGGCCAAATTATAATATATAAGTGAGGTGCAAACCTCACCTTACAAGCCGGTTTTGTGGGGTTGAGTTAGGCTTAAAACCCACTTTCTAATAACCGTAAAGGCCGAACAGTGGAAGGCATGGAGAGGTTAGGCCGAACGGTGGACAAAAGGGGAAGTGAGGCCGAACGGTAGGAGGCGGGGAGCGACCAGGCCGAACGGTGGGAAGCAGAGAGAATATTCAGTATAAGTTAATTAGAGTAAATAAATATATATTCAGGAAAATATTCAATATAAGATATTTATAATTAAGGATATATGTTAGGATAATATATGGGGAGATATTTATATTAAATATAGGGATATTTATATTAAATACAGATATATTCTAGGGAAATATTTAATAAGAGATGGGCGGGAAATAATTAGTATAAATAAAGTTAAAGTCTAGGGTTAAATATATGTTTTTGATTGTGAGTTTTGTAAGAGAGGTTAGGCTCTCAGATAATTGACGGAGACCCTGCTCCCAGTTATTGTTTGTTTCCTTTGATACATTTATTTCCATTTAATAAAGAGGTTTATTCAGCGTTTCACCATTGTTTATTGTCTGTGTGAGAGGTTGTGTTAGGCAAGTTTACGTACTCATGTACGTAACAGATTCTCACGTGTTTCGTGTAGGATTCAAATTATGGAGAGGATGATCGTGTGGTTTGTGTCATCCCAGAAGGACCAGCATGCAAGTCAAATCTCTTTGTTAAACTGAGTTCCTCACTTAGAGTCAGTGAGATGGATATAATTTGTGCTGCTCTGAGTGGACAGCTAGATATGTCTATTTTGAAATCACCATGCAGTAAGTATTACTATTCTCTATATTTCAAGTAATATATTTGCACGGTCTAAAACTTTGTTTTCCTCTCCAAAAATGAAGAGCCCAAATCAGTAAATATTTTAAAATTATTTTTCTTCCCTTTGTTATGCCTTTGTTTGCTGCTGCTGAGTGTAAAATTATGTTTGAGGCTCCGCAAAAGGGGGATGAAGTTGGCTATAAGAGGGAAACTGTTTAATCAAAGACTTTCAAACTAATTTTGGTTTGCTGGTACTAATAAGTTTTGTTATATGTATTCTGTTTTATGCATACTGAAAAATCAATGTTTCACAGGAGGTAACTTCCATTTATTTATTGCATTATTGTCTAAGTTGGAATGTCTATATTATCAAACTAATGATGAATTAATATGATTCTGCTATCGCTTCTCCATGATTTCTTTTTAAGTGTGACTTGGGTCTAAGAAAAGGGGGAGGGGAATGAAATAGTGTTATGGCATTGCCAACTTTTAGGCCTTGTTCTTTTGAGTGGATTTGAGAGGATGGATTTGAGGGGATTTGAGAGGATTTGAAGATAATTTTTTTTGTCGTTTATTTGAATGAATTTGAAGGTAAATAAAAGTGAATTTGAAAATAATTTTTTTTAATTTGTCATGTCCATACAATTCTATACTAATTCTCACAAATTTTATTTCCAAATTCACTCTCATTTACCTCCAAATTCACTCAAATAAACGACAAAAAATATTATCTTCAAATCTTCTCAAATCCCCTCAAATCCATCCTCTCAAATCCACTCAAAAGAACAAGGCCTAGAGAAATTGCCCATCTCAATTTTCATCTTCTCAGATGAAGAATCTCTTCTGGGTTTTTTATTAATCAAAATCACTTTTCATGAAACCAAGTAACAAAATGAACACATTTGCAGTAATGACATGGGCACTTGAAAATATAAGAACCGTTTTGATTTCTTAGTTGGTTGATCACCTCATCACTGAATACACACACATGTGCACACACTTACATGTAATTACATATTATTGCAGGGAATAAATTAACTAACTAAATGTGAGATTCTACAATACCATCCCTAATTGTAGGGATGTAAATTAGCATATTATCTTATATAAATTAGCATGTTATCTTAAATAAATTTGTACTTCAGTGTTCCAATAACAAGCACTGTGTTGTTGCAGTACTTGTTTCGTCATCATGCTCTACAGATGAGACAATTGTTGCAGATTCAGATACTGAAGTTGAAACAGCCACGTCGGCCCGCTCCACTGAGGCATTCAGCAATGACAATAATGTAAAATATGAAAAAACAGAAGAAATATATGATGAATCTTACGCTTTGGATAAGAGAAAACATGAAAGTATAGAGGCATCCTCAGATGATGTTTTAACCAGATTGCATGACATTAAACGTGCAAAAACAGAAACATCTTTGGATGGTGCTTCTGTCAGATCACATGCCATCAACTTCGGGAATGATAACGATGGTGTCAAAGTAAAGAAAGACAAGGTTGATGATAATGAAACTGGAAATTCAGATGTTGTTTACAGCCAAAATTTAATTGTTCGAGATACAGACATACGGAATAGCATAAGCAGTTCACCAAACAGCAGTTTTCCAAATTTTAAATGTTTCAGAAAGGTATGTAGTTGTGATGCCGTATCTCAGCTTTAAAAAGTGCTTATCGTTGAAAATTGAAACCAAACATGTTTTGGTTTTGTAATTAAATTTTATCTTGACAACTAAATACCTAAAAACCTTGTTGCTTCATGCAATGGCAATTATTAAATTTTAAAATATATTATTAGTGTCATGGTTCATGAAACCTGTGCCTACCCTGACCACTTTTCTTTTAAATGGAATTTCAGGCACACACTCAGTCTGGTAATAGCTTTGACAATCTTGTTCCATTTTCAAAATATCCATACAAGTAAGAATAATACTAAATCTGATGTATTTTGACCAAAAGTTTAGCTAGCCTATGCTTCATTCCTTTTCTCCTAGTGATAGGTTATTTGATAGTTCATTTTTTTTACTTCCCCAGGGATTCTGACTGTGGGGATGATGAAATGTCTGAGTTAGCGAAGGAGGAGAAAAGGCGAAAGAAAATGGAAGCTGTCGCAGATGACCTATTTAATAATGATAAGGTGAGTCTAATACTCCTCCGATACCCCAGAGAGAGATCTGGTCCATACAAATCTTGATTTTTGAGTATCTACCTTAACCTTTTACGTGTCCTGTTTCAGGCAAGGAAACGAGCCACAGCTGGTTCACGAGGCACTGTTGGTTCTCTTCGTAGCATTCTTTCTTCATGAAGGTAATGATGAAACTTGAAATTAGTGCAAAAATTTATAAAAATAATATCTAAACCATTAATATGACAAGGGTCTGATGTGATAAATGCTGGAAGTATAACACCACTTGGCATTACACAGATAAAAGAATAAAGATTTATTTTACAATTCCGACCAAGAACACAGAAGAAAATGGGTTCACTATTTAGCTAGGTCATTTATCCATTTTGATTGAGTATTCTTTCAGTTGCTTCTAGGCCTCATGCAACAAATAGATTTAAATGTGAATATTTGGTCAATCTGTCCTGGTTTCATTTCATAATATATTTGGTCTTTTGCTTTTTCCAAATGTGTGGCACTTGATTAAATAATAATATAGGAATGTTAGCAACACTCTTTTAAACACTCCCATAATATATTGTGCTACTGTGCCATTTTTTTCCTCTGAAGTGGGCATGATGAAATGCTATAGCAGAGATTTGTCCAAAGACGTGGCTTCAAAGATGCTGCTCACTTGATGCCAGTTTCAACTGAAGGTTGAGTTTTTCACTTGTCTGGGTTTTGATCGAGAATGAAGTGAGGTTATTGACCATATATGGTGACACTCTTCCTCTTATATTTGAGTGGGCTCTTGAAGGATCTATCTAGTGACCCTTGTTAGCATATGAAGTAAACCAAGAGTTGATATTTCAGAGAAGTGATATGATCATGTCTTTATCTTGGATAGTGAAACAATATCATGTGGTGTGTGTCGATATAAAACACATTTTACGAATGAAACTTTGTACGGAAATCCTAGACACTGTAAATCTTATTTATTCTCTCGACATACCATGTTGCTGCAACTTTCCTATTCTTTTGGTCCTGCTTACTGTAGAAGTGGGATTAGAAGAACTATATCTTACTTAAACGTCAAAAAAAGTTAGAATAATAATTCTGTCGAGTTTAACCACGAGGATTGTACGTATTTATTGAATTTGATTGAAATTTTATTTATCTTGTAAAGTTTTTTCGCAGTTATTCAAACATCATAAGTTATCACACAAGTTAGTATATTTTATTCGCTTTTGTATTCATTAATACCAATACGTTTGATAAAAATAACTTCAATCAGACAATACCGCAATCCGATACAAGTTTTGGATTAACTAAAGTTTTGATTTTAAAACGGTAAAGAATTGTGTTTAATGTTAAACCATTGTTCAAAGAATTCTTCTTTGAGCCAAGGAGATAAAAATCATTTGAGTGTAAGATCAACTATGCGTCCTAAAACTGATCAGACCTTATATACCAGCGTTACCAATTTACGATTTATTTTATTTTTGTACAAAAACAAACAAAAAAATACATCCAATAAATTGTATGCTACTGTGTCATGTGGGTCCAGATCCAGTGAATAAAAGTTCAAAGACTTTCGTTATTGAACATGTAGATATCAATATATGCTATAAGTATAGTCTGCAAGAGAAGTGGCTGAACAACAAGAATTAAAATACAAGAACAGTAATATCTCGAAATGGTGATGGAAACAAAAGTCCATCAAAAGAGAAATCTCAATCAAGGAACACAAAGAAATAAAACAAATTAAATAGTAATAATGAAGCAATCAGCACGTTCTGGTAAGTATACTGAACATGCATGTAGATCATAAAAATCACAGCCTTAACCTGAATTTACAACTACTGCTCTGAATTCTAATAGAACTATTAGCACTAAGGTTGTCCACCACAATATTGCACCTAACCCTGAACTTGATTGTGAACAGTGTCAACTTCCCAAATTTGATCCTCACAGGCTGATTGACCTTCAAATTGAGAGGCACATTTCCTGTGTCTTGCAGCTGCTGCTGAAGGCTAGTTTGCAGACCAGTAGCATCCTGTGTTTGACCAGTGAGAGGGATACTGAGCACTGTGGTGTTGCGGTGACCTTGGTAGAACTTTGGTAAAGACCCTTCACACAGTTTTGTGTCCTCATACCACGCACTTATATGGCTGCCACCTCTGTAGTATATTCCAATCTTCTTGTTAGGGTTTCTGGCAGTGATTGTCAAGTTGAAAGTGGCAGATAAACTGTTGTTCTCAGAGATATCAAACTGTGTGACTATAAGCTCATCCACAGAGTACTTTGGAACCTTTGGTCTGAACACAAGGTATAGTATCCCAACTGTAATGGCAATGGCCACAATCAGAATCACCAATATGCTTATCAACCAACAGAAAAACCTGCAGCAGCAGCTTCTTCTTTTCTTTGGTGGCCTGGGATGCATCACAGGAATGGTGCGTTGTGGAGGAGGTTGTTGTTGCTGTTGCTGTTGTTGTAGCACTACTCTCTCTGGATCACCTGCATCTGATTTAGACATGCTTCTTGGCACCAAAGGTGCTGAAGGGTGGTTTGGTGCTTCAACATCATAGACAGGATGAATTTTCTGAGGGTCTGCAGCCATCTTGATATTTGGTTTAGGACAATCTCACAGAGAAGTTGTGTTTGAGGTTGTTTTGGTTGGTTTCTTTTATCTTTTGTTTGGAATTAATGTACTTATATATGTGTAGACAGAAGCAAAGGTTGACATAAACACGTTTTGAGGAAGTCTTATAAAGAAGAGTTTGAAGATTTGAAGCTTCCCAATGATGACTCCAATGGCCAAAAGTGTGACTTCTTTTTCATATCATATATTTCTTTCCTTCATAAAATTTGAATAGAAAATAGTGTTTGAAGAAATTACGTTTGATACTGTTCAAACGTGTAACTTCTTTCTTATATCATGTTAAGGTTAATATTCAATGTTTGTGTCTTTATAGAAATAAGATAATGCCGCCGAAGCTTCTTTCTTTAGTTTCTTGGTTTCTCATTTGCATGACGTAACTCTATCATGCTTTCTAGACCATTTTCCTTTTGTAGGTCAATTTCACAAATTTCCACCAAAAACTTCAACCTAAACGGCTACACGCAAAATCTGAGGGTATGCAACAAAAGAGAAAAGATTAAAAATTTTGAAAAAAAAATAAATTTCGTTTTTCTTTTCTGAACTTTTGACATTTTTTATTGTCTTTAAAATACATTGATTTTAATATATTTTAAAATATTAAAATCAAAGTATATTTAAGGCAGAATAATAGCACTAAAATCTAAGGATCCAAATTAAAAAATTATAATAGTTATTTAAAATAATAAGGTTGTTATAATATATTATTAAGTATGAATAGGTTGGTGACATTTTAAAAATTACCATGTGTAATAAATATCCTTTTATCTTAGAATTTTCTTCTATTGAAAGAAGATGGGATTAAAGTTCCACGAGCAGAATATAAAAATGTGCATAAATTGTTTAAAAATGATTTTATAGAAGTACCATCAGAACATTACTCTTTTAAGTTATTTATGCTGTAAAAGATAGTTGTTTGAAAAGAATAAACAGCGTGTTAAATCGGGCACACAATAAAAAATTGAACTCAAATAGGAAAGTTGATTTATTCAATTGTTACATATTAGTATATTGACATTTATTCTTCAAATGTATTTCTGAATAAAACCAAATATATTTGTTATCTTATCATTTAAAATAATGTTTTATTAGTTTAAAAAGAATCAAAATGATTATAGGGTTTTTAGTTATTTATTTTTTGTTCCACATTAAGATGAAGTGTAAGCTTTAAATTGAAAGCAGTAAGTGTCAATGACTCTAAAAATAAGGCATTTTTTTTCTCTTTTGTGAGACTTTTATATCTTTGTATTCTCTTTCTATTAAAATATTGTCTCAAAAATTTAGCCACCTTAATAGTTTGGTGAGTAGGTTAGAAAACCCATATGGATGTAATAAATATTAAATGTTAGACAAAACTAGTATTAGATGATTTGTACAATAATAATTCTTTTATCGCAATGAATAAATGTGACGTCATATAAATCATTCACAAAATTATAGTACTGCAGAATTAGTTGATAATAATCTAAACATTTGACAATTAACAAATCAATCTTTTGTTTTCCTTGACTTGAACGAAAAGCTGAAATATTCCCCAAAAAGTCTTAAGTCACAACAATAAATGCATCATTTTTTTTGGTTAAAGGTAAAATGTTTCTATTGTTAACTCAAACAAAACGATACGCGTCTGTTTCGAAAGACCAAGTCAAAGCCACGACTTTTAAATTCTAATTACTATTTCTATTAAAAGTTTATATATGAGATCCAAGTACAGTTCAATGTTACATCATTATCATCCCTACAAACAAAATCTTATCAACTCTTTGTAAAGTTACAGAACTCTAACTTTTTTTATTTTTTATTAATAAAATAAAAAGTTAACCATGGTTTTTTTTTATATAAATTAGTTTATTTTAGATTTTTTTTATCTCAAATTTTGATGACTTTTATACTTCAAAAATGTATGTATGTAATTTTTTCACGGTGGTGTTAACTTTTTTTTACAAGACAAAAACACAAGTTCAATGAAGAATGGCACAAATTGTTGATAAACAAGAAGAGGTAGTAAAATGGAAAAGATGAGAGATCAACTTGAATTGGCCTTGATGAAACAAGAAAAAACAGTTGCCAGTAAGCAACTCAAAACATAAGAAATGTCAACCTGGTTGAGTATCTAAGATGGAATTCATGCATCATCATAATCACACACACACACCCTTCTCAGAACCAATCCTGCCACGTCCAATGCCACTGCTGTGTTCATGATCACATTCTCTTCTTTTGCTATTCAAATTCTTCTTCTTCTTCTTCACTTCAGAGGACAAATTGCATTGTCCCTCCTCTCTTGAGCTCAATCTTGAACTCCAGCAATCTGCTGAGTCAGCAGAGTTTGGTTCCCATGAAGAGCAAGAAATGCCCCCCCAGTGATGTTGGCCACTACTGCTCACAGTGAAGCTGTTGCTTCCTGAAGACTCTTGGTCATCCATGTCAACTACCCCACCACCCCTCTTCACTGTCACATACTTGTGCAAGCTTGGTTCCATCACATCATCACCAACAACTACCTCAGATTCCACAAAAGGCCCTTCCACTTTCTTTCCATAGTACTCGTTCCTAATAGACTGTTGAGTGGATGGACTTTTTCTGTCCTCAGGGAAAGCACCAGAGATATTTGAGCTGGTGGTGTAGCTCAGATCAGCAACAGCTTCAAGGATAGAGCAAGCCTTGGTTAGACAAGCTGGGAGAGATATAGAAGAAGGTTGCTGAGGTTGTTGTTGTGGTGTGTTCTTTTGATGGAAGTTCTGGATGTCCTCAAGCAGTAGGGAGGCATAGGAATGTGTAGCATTCACATTCACCACAGCTTCAGGATTCATGTCTAGGTCTCTAGATCTTCTAGAAGATCTGCTTCGCGTTAAACCTTGGGGTTTAAGGTTGTCAACCCCTGATGAAACCACCGTTGTCTTCACAACAGCATTTTCTGCAGACACTTCCTCATGGTGCTCCTTCGTCTTGCAATTCACAAGCACACCCTTCTCCAGTGCAACTCTGCCATTTGGTTTCTGCAGTGGGAATGCCAAAATATCACCTTAATACAATCAATAACTGACGAGAACTACTGGTTTTTCCATGTAATTATCAGCTTTCCAAGTTAATCTAATTACACAATTAATTTAGGCTTTCTTAATTAAATAAATGAATGACTAGGAAAGGTAATGATTACACTTTACAACTAATCATGAAAACAAATCAATATTCTCGTTAACCCGATGACATAAATGCTCAATCACTACAATAACACAATTCTTTCTGGTTACCTGCATGACTTGTGCTTCAATCTTGGGCTTGTTTTGTTGCACCTTGATGTTGGTATCAACATCACTAAGAGGGTTTCTTCTGTAAGGAGATTGTTCTGCTTTCCTTGAGGAGTTATTACGGCTAAGAGAGGGTTGCTGCTGCTGCTGATTCTCACTCAACACTTTAGCACTTGCCACATTCCCATTAACTCTAGCAGGAGACTGAGCACGTGGTGATGCGGCACCCCTTGAGCCAACATCTCCAACATTTCTCTTAACAGTGACCCTCTTGGTGCCAGATTCTCCACCACAGTTGTTACTCTTATCCATAGCCAAAGATGAAACGGTGGCAGGAACGGACACCATTTTCCCAGGCCTAGAACTTGCATTTTTGTTGCTTGCATTTGCAGCAGTGTCAGATGATCTTCTACCAGGAGATCTACTCACTCGTCTTTCTTTGCCACTGGATTGGTCTCTTTCCCTACTCGGGGTTCTTCTCCTTCCCTGAGAACGCCTCGGGGACTGGCGGTGGCGGCGGCTCTCCGCCGCCACATCGTTCTCCTCACTACCACTGCCTTTGGCTCTCCTCTGTTCATCCTCAGCAGAAGTTGTGTCATTGTCACAGTTATCAAAATCAAAACTTCTCTTAGAGCCCGAGTACTTCCTACAAGAGCTACTTCTGCTGAGCCTCCCACACTGGATCAGAATTGCATCCACCTCCTCTTTAGTGCAGCTTGAAGTCCTCACTCCCACACCAATGTTCGGAGTGGAAGGCGCAATCTTGATATTAGCGATAGATTCTTCATTGGTGGAAGCCCCATCACCTTTTTGTGGTGCTGGTGACTGAGCAATTAAAGGTAGGGATTTGGAGGCTGTTGTTCTTTCCCTGTCATCATGGCTCTTCCTGTGTTTGATGATGAATACCTCTTTCCTGACTTCACCTTCATGTTGTAGTGGTGATTCTGGGTCTTGTTTCTCTTGCAGTGTCTTCTTCTTGAGGCTCACTTCTGGCTCAGTGGATTTGGACAAGGTGACACTGACACAGTTCTCAGAATGAGAAACTGGCTTGGATGAAGCAGAGGAGGACCCGTTCTTCTTGCTCAAACATGTACCCATAGAGGCTACAGAAACGGTGGTAAATGACAAACAGAGTGAGATAGAATTTGAAGAAGTGGAAAGAACAGGGGCACCCAATAAGAGAGAAAAAGGTGTTTAAGAAGATTTGAATTTCAATTAGATTAGATAAAGAAACAGAGCAGAACAAAGGTTGTGGCTCGTGGAAAGTGAACGTTGTCCAACAAACATTTTTTAAAAATTATACTGTTAGTATTAGCTTTAACAACGAGGGGAGAAAGAAAGAGGAAAAAAATTCAAATTTTGGGTGACGCAGATGACCCCACTGAGACAAAACCTTCAATTTGTTAACTTTTTTCTGAAATAACTAAATAATTTGCAAAAAAATTGGATCTTGGGTGCAGATGCCAGATGGGTATCTCCAAGGTAACATGTTGTGTTTGTCTTTCTCTCTCTCAGGATTCAAATTGGCATGATAACGGCTTAATTTGTTTGGCTAAAGAAACAGTGTAAACCTAGAAAGTTGAGAGATTTTTGCATCAAACGGTTAAAAACTGAGCAACGGCTATATTCGTTTGGATTGTTGTTGGTATTTGGGCCTTATACAAGAATGTTTACACTCACTCATATGTCTACCTCAATTTTATATACGACTTTTGTTTCAAAATTAACCCATAAAAAATGTAAACTATAAAATAAATAAGAATATATACATTCTAATTTTAGTCCCTTTTCTTTTCTAAATATGTGTCCTGATATCGAAATGTTTGATTAAGGCTGGTATGTATATGATGCTTAGATGTTGAGTTATAATCTGTTAAACCGTAAATCGTTCTTTAATTAAGTTAAACTAAGAAATGTATTTAAATATTATCAATATTATTGATTTCATATATTATGTTCGAACTTCTTAACTAATCAGGTAATTTAAGGGACGGCTAAAAAAAAGATTTTCTGTTCAAAATTTAAACAGAGAAGATTTAATAAGTTTTGTTTCCTAATCTTATATTATTCAATTTATACGATCTATTTTAGTATAAGTAAAGAATAAATTCATACTCAACTTGAATTTTCTAATTTGAAATATTGTATTTTTTTGGTTTAACATAACCTTATAAGAGAACAATGTATCATTATCTTTTATGCCTTTACCTTTTAATAAATTCTCAATTTTGACCAAATTTTTAATTTTTTGTACTTGTTTTCAACTGTAGAAGGACATTTTAATTAAAGTGCAATAATTATATTTTTTTTAGTAAACGCTCCACCCCAACTGTTATCTTATGAGGATTATTAGTGAGTAATTAATAAGATGTGGAACTATATTCAAGAATTCGATTTTCAAGATTATTGAAATGAAGTTTGGAAGAAAAGAAAGTCATAAAAGTGAGATTCTGTGAAAAAGTGAGGGAAAAGTTAAATGAACTATTCTTTCTTGAATTAAACTATGAAGTACCAATGAAAGGCTACACATTCCTTTAATGAAAAGTAAAAACTATTATAAATATAATGAATAAATTATTACTACATAATATACTCATAATTGCAGCTGTCTAATATAGTTTATTTCCAGAGTGACAGGGTTTGGAAATTATTTCAGGACAGAAGAAAAGAAAAATTAATAATAAAAAATTATCCTTCTCTTTTTTCGTTCAATTTAAATTTCAAAACTAGAATTAATAATACATTTGTACACTATAATGTTTTATAATTGTTAAATTTTATTCAATGTAAGGATTAAACTGCAAAAATAAAAATGAATTTACCTGTATTAGTATAGGAAGACATACACCCTTTGAAAACTACTTTTTATCTAAATTTTAATTAAACAAAGTTAATTTTTAATAAATAAAAAATAATTATTTATCTAATAAAATAAGTAATTGTGTGGAAGCAAAGTATGAAGTTTGAGCAATGGTGTGTACTTTGGAGAGTTCAATCAAAGTAAAGTGAAGAAGATAATCAAAAGTAACCTTTGACTTCCATAAAAGAAGTTTCTAGAAGTTCTACAATTTAGTTGTAAAAACTGTTCCATTTTAACATTTACCAAAATTAGTTTCCTATCAAATACATGTCAATCTACTTTCTGGAATATCTATCAATTTTCAAAATATGTTCCTAACATGAAATTATATTTTAAAAGCTCATTTTTGTCCTGGAGGATAAAAAAACTTGAAAAATTGGAATAAAAAGAAGGAAATAAATGGAGGTGCATTGTATTTTGAATGGAATGTTTCATAATATATTTTCTGAAAATATCTTTCAACGTTTAATTCAAAATATATTTTTTTTATATTTTTAGAATTAAGTATTTTGAAAAGGTAATTTTTATATTTAAAAATACATTTTAGAACTGTTAATTCGAAAAATATAAAAATAATAAGATGTAGAAAATTTTATTATAATTTTAATAAGAAATAGTGTGGAAATTACAACTTTTACCGTAATGCAGAAGAAAAAAAAGTGCAAAAAGGAAAAGACCTGAAAGAGCTTCATGCCAGCCCAGTTTTAAAAAGAGGCTGTTGCTTTACGCACCTTCATAATTACTAAAAGTGTTCTATAATAAAAGGAAAAGACTCAAACACCCTTAACTATATTAAATTACCACCACTACTGCTACAACTAATTGTACTTATCACCTGTGCTACAGAAAAAAAAAAAAAAGGAGACAAACTTACATGAAAAAAAAAAGAAAATACTAAAAAAAAATCATTTTAAAAAGCTTTTTCCGAGACAACTTACATGAAAAAAATCATTTTGCAATTTTAAAAAATTTATTCTAGAAATCTCATTCTGATTTTTTTTTTCAAAATACATATCATAAGCTCTAAAAGTGTTGTTCTGTAAATCATATTTCAGAAATTTCATTCGAAAATTGTTTCAAAAACTTTATTTTGAAAACCTCGTTCTGAAAATTCTAAAAAGAATTTGTTCTGAAACCTTTCTGGAATACATAATCTAAAAGTATTTTTTTGGAAGAGGAAAATTGTCATTTTAAAAATGAGATAGTGTACAAAGAATATGTTTTTGTAACCGTCAAGTTCAAGTTACATATCCGCGCATCTAAGCAATTATGCAAACAAGAAATTCAAAAACTAGTTTTCCCATTTCAGAATGCCTACAAGAAATGACACTTTGAAAAGTTTCATGCTATATTTTAAATTATTCCAAAAATATTTATATTTTATTTATATAATCAGTTTTACAATATCACAAATATTCTTCAACAAAAAAAAATGAATTTATCGTTTTCTTCATTTCCAAACAATGAATCTATGTTCTTAGAGAGAATTTTCAACTATAGCAGCGGTATTTTAATTTTACATCTAAATATATAGTTTGAATTATATATCGTAAATCACTCTGATATTTGCTTTTTTATTTAAAACCATCTTTCTCTTTTAAATTGACTTAAAAATAAAATAATAATATAATAACTTCTCACAAAATTATCTTGAAGAGTCTAAAATATCAACCTGACAAAACTGACAATTTGTTTGATTCTTATGTGCCGGTAAGAGAAGCAAAATCTAAGATAAAATACATAAATAAAACCAGTAATAAAAACTTCATCAAGAAAGATATAATACATAAATACCAATACACAATAAATATATTGTAAATAAAAAAAATATGGGGATTTTAAACCTAACACTGGCATTTGCAAAATTTCCTCCGAAAATCTTGGGCAAATAATTTAAACTTCTTTTTATATTTTTTAATCGAGTTGGTTATTATACTATACCATTATCTTGTTTTATATTCAATGTATTATACAAATTTAGAGTTGGTAAATGAGTTAGGAGACAAGTCTGGATAAAAAAAGAAGTTCGTTAACTCCAAATTAACAAAGGGAATCTCATTTGGCATATGGTGAGTAATGCGAATAAAAAAAAGGCAAGTTCTGGGTTAATTGAAAAGATCCATTCAAAATATTGGAAGAAGTGAATAAGGGAATATATCACTTGAAACAATGGTCTGGTAAGGAAGTCTCACAGGTATCAATTATCTGAAAAGAATTAAAATTATTTTGGACACAGAATTTAAACTTCTGTTTATAATACCATGGATTAAAAGATAGGAAAGATTCACATATCATGATAAAATCATAGATAATAGGGTTTAATTCTTTTACACCCCACCAACTACTCTACAAAATAACCAAGAGAACAGAACAAATCAAACCCCTGTAGATCCAAACCCACCCTCACCCCTCACAGTTTCATCTAAATCATCAACCTCAGTAACACTGGGAGTGACAATCTTCTCAATGATAAGTTGCGCAACCCTATCTCCAACCTTCACTTCAAAATCCACATCGGAATGGTTGAACAGTATAACACCAACCGGTCCCCTGTAGTCCGCATCAATCACTCCTGCACCGACGTCGATCGAGTGCTTCCACGCCAACCCGGATCGGGGAGCTGCAATTTAATACAAAAAGCAAATTAAACTATAAAGGTAAAAGCCATAAGAATTGTGCATGACTTTAATCGGAGAGAAACTTACCAACGCGTGCATAGGTCCCTTCTGGAATCGCGATGCTGATGTCAGTGGCTACCAGAGCCTTCCCTCTGGCAGGCACCTTTGTCTCGACCGCGCTATCAAAATATCACATCAGGTTTCAGTGATTTATTAATTAAAAGCAGTGAATGATGAGAGAGCAAAGTGTGCAGTTATACCTAGAGAGATCGTAACCGGCGGAGAGAGGGGAAGCCCTGGAGGGCAAAACGGCCTTATCGGAGAGCTTTTTGACGCGTAGAAAGGGAGGGGTTGAGGAAACGTCGTCGTTTTGGTGGAGTTTTGGGATTTTGGGCGATGGCTGGCAGGAGCCGTTGGTGGCGTGGGAGTCTGGTTGAGGTTGAGCCATTATATAAACTGGGCGATTACTGCTAATGGATAGAATTGACGCGGGAAGAAGGGATGGAGGGTAGGGTTTATATAGAGGAGGAGGAAGAGGAACAGAAAAGGCGCCCAATGCTCTCATGGCACCAAATTTTCCCGCCTTTTTGTTTCTCGTGGGGTTTGAATGGTCAAGATTTATACGGCACTGTCAGAAGCATTGAGGACACGTTTATTCTTCATCCATCCCTCCTATACTATTATTAAATTGCCTTACCTATATACTTAATTATTATTTTATTTATGTTCACCTCCCATTTTATTTATTCGTTCTGCTAAATTTTTATTTATTAGATGCAACTACTTGTAGCAGAATTGCGGACTGCTATATTTTCTAAGGTTGCACCGTCAACAATTCGATTAGTATCAAGAAAGGTTGCACTGTCAACAATTCGATTAGTATCAAGGAAGGTATGCATGCTTCTTCTTGGTTTCAATACATCAAATAAGGATATAAGTATTTTTAATATATTTATTTTTATTTATTTAGGATTTGGTTTTTCTAAAATGATTAAGCGAGAAAATAACAGTTCATCCCTGTTTGTTTTAGTCATTTAAATCATGGTGATACACCTGTCACACTTGTTCACTTTAGGAGAGGCAAATCCAAAGCTTTTAGAGTTAACTCCTCTTTCAAACATCTTCAGCCTCCTACCTGTCTTTGTCAAAATCACACTTTATGTTCTTATTTTATGTTAAAAATACTCAAATTGCGATTGTATCTGACTGTTGTAGGTCTTCTCACATTTGCATGACCTTGACCTTCGGTATCATCTAAGGTATGTGTTGTAATATAATTACTAGGATTTACTCCTATTCTTGGGCAGATTTATAATTGCTCAAATTTTATTTGATTTGTGCAGTTCATATTCCCTTAATTTTGGTTAGATGGAGTTTATATATAGATGAGAATCATAACACAAGCATCTTTACAAATCCACCCAGTCATCCACTGAAACTCAACTCCGTAGGGATTGACCCATCAGCTGCCACATTCTATTGCTCAAGCTGCATGAAGAATCCATAAAATAAATATAAATTACAAATCCAGAATGTAAATAAAATGATATTCAGGTTTTTAAGTTTTTCATCTATTTAATACCTTGAACAGTGTTTTAAGCTTATTCTTGACAAGGTAGTACTCTTGCTTCACTTGTTGCAGACATATGAGACACCTGCGGTAATCAGAATCTTTCAATTATGAGACCATGAAATAAGCCAAACTAGCACAGTTGAGCACTTAAAGCTTATTCATTCAAACTTATGCACTTAATTGAAGCGTGAAATCTCAGGGTATCTCTATCAACAAAAATGATTCGATCACAATGGAAGGAGGATTTAACAAAAGAAAAATTGGTCACTCTGATAAAATAGCGTCTCATTTAAGAACATAGACAATATAACAATACAGTAATGTCAAGTACATTTACTTTTGAATTAGTAGAATCAGGCCAAAATGTCAAATATATACTAGCATTTTAATCTTCTTACAAGCCACCAAATAAGAGGTTTTTTAATCTTCTTACAAGCCACCTAATAAGAGGTTTTTTAATGGAATTCCGTACAACATAAAATCAAGCAAGGGTTTTTGGAACAGCAGCATGCTGAAGTTGTTGTGAACAACCTGAAGGTGGTAATACAGGGAGCAAAAGAATGTAGGATGGAAACTTACAAGCCACATTCAGTAAATGCAATAGTTTCACTTCGGAGGAAAGAAGCACTGGCACAGTTACCATTATGGACAATCGCAGGAAGAATTCCAGGATTCATTAAGTATGAGATTTGTTTGTTGGTAGAACAAGGAAACAAAATGGGACTCACTTATGATATTCTAGCATGCAGAAAATTTTAAAATTGTCCTAAACCTATATCCTAATGATAAAACTACCAAAACTATAAAATAATATTCATCCTACCTCAACTTTGAACACACCGTATGTATAGTAAAAGTTCACAACTGCAATTTACAAAGAATAACAATGCAATTAGTAAAAATGAAACGACTACTTAAATAAAACACACCATTCAATAAATTTCTCATAAACAGAATGATGAGGTCTTACAAGGTGAGGGTTCACGGCCAAATAACAAAATGGAGTAAGACAAGGCCTTAGTCTCTAAAGAAAAGAAAGTGTGCCACAATTCCTTTAAAAATTACAATATACGTTAAGTCTATATATTAGACAAACAACAACAAAAATAATAAAATAAAATAAAGGGAAAGACTTACGGTGTAGTGCACATGTGAAAGGTTTAGATGAAATAATAAAGAATGTTGTCCTAATAACCAACATATAAGTTCCTTTCCTATTCAGATTTCACAACCAGATTCAAGATGTCTTTCCTTACTACAATTCAAACTCTGGATCAAATTTAAGGTGTTATATATGAGAGTAATAATTCAACCTTATATCAATTAAAAAAAATCAGAAGTTGAATGTGTTTCAGTTTCTTCATTTGGAGGAAACCTAGTGTATTGTTGGAATAAAGATATACAGTTCTCAAGGTTGCTTCACATAGGTCTGCAATACCTATCAAAAGGTCAAAGATATTTCAGTACCGAGAAAGGCAAAAATGTTGTCAACGTAAAGTGCTTAAAGTGATCCATACATGGTACAATCTCTACATCACAAGTTATCAATCTATATTCACCAGCATCAAGATTTATATCACAATCCATCATATATAAATCTGAAATTAATTCTGCAGAATCAATAATACCTATAGTATTCCTACATCTTCAAACGTAATCAACCAATTTCATTATTAATATATAATTGTCAAGGTAAGACCAGTTTTATTTGATCCAACCATTTTCTCGCTTAATTCTGGCAGTCATAACAACCTCACCATAAATCTGAAATTAATTCTGCAGAATCAATAATACCTATAGTATTCCTACATCTTCAAACGTAATCAACCAATTTCATTAATTAATATATAATTGTCAAGGTAAGACCAGTTTTATTTGATCCAACCATTTTCTCACTTAATTCTGGCAGTCATAACAACCTCACCATAGAAAGCCCTAGGCCAAAGTACAGTTAAGGTTTACTACCAACTAAGTGATCCTCAAAAGCCAATCATTAACAAAAATACAAACATACCCTCACACTAAGTCTTGGTAATCAATTTGGACATCATCAGGGCACAAATAATTAAAACAACCATAGGAATTCATAATTCCAACATTGAGATCATATTGTAATGAAACTACCAGCAACACGAATGTTTTAGAGGAAAGATGAAATGCACTACCCATCATAAGCAATATATGTGCAATCACATAAGCAGGGCGTCACAACCTTACACTATCTATGAGTTCACTTCTATTAACTTAACCACCATGCGTTGGCACCACTTTTATATAGTTAATTTCAGGTAACTTGATTCATGTTGCTGGCCTAAAACACTTTCATCATTCATCATCATTTGCATCACTCAAATAAAGTTTCATAACCAGATTATAAATTAACAACCAGGGCATATAATTCATGCATCCTTGATACTAGACAGTTAACTAAGTTAAATGTATTCACATTGTTCAGGTTATAAATTTATATCTTTCAATATTCGAACCTATCAACAATAGAACCAATTAAACAATGTAGAGTGAACAAAATAATTTAATGCATAAGGCAACTGTGACAAATCAGTTTCAATGCAAGTCATGAAGTCAATCAACACCGAAACAAACCATAAAACCATCAGCACTTGTGCCACTCAAGGGAAAAACAGATCCAGGCACATATTATGATGAAGGAAGCAGTCTTGACCGAGATACAATCACCGCCACTCAAAGAAAAATATGCAGGAATAGCTTCTACCAAATCATTCACACCCACAAAATCACAACATACTTATGATGCATTATGGCTAGCAAAACAACACTTACACGTTTATCCATAAACCAAAATCTCACAATTACTAGGAGTGATATTAACATCCATCAAGACTTAACATGTTCAGAGCAAATACAACACAATACATACAATAATTCAATTTCAGACATGGGCAGAAAACCATTTTGCAACCCAAATGCACTCATAACAACACTAAGAATAACTTCTAGTATGAACACGTTAAGCTTAGGTTGGAAGGTTTCAATCTTTTAGAACCTTGCTTTTAGATGTCAGTGGCTGGTTTGTGTGTTACTGGTTGCTTAGAGTGTAAATTTCAGGGGGATAATTGCTATAAGAACTATTCCAGGTGTCTTAGCTGTTATAGTGTTTACTTTTACAGTGTTTAGTTGCTATAATGTGTGATTGTATCGTATGACCATTGACCATCACTAAATTCAGGTACTCAGAGAGCTCCGAAGGCCATTGCTTGGTGAAATCACTCTCAGATGAATCTGGTGGTTTTGGATTATCACAGCATAATCATGAGGGTATATGTTCACAATAACATTTCCAGACCTCCGATCACCAAACCTCAAATAATTGGTCACGGCCCAACAGACAGTATAGGTCACACCACACGTCAAACAGAAAAAAAAAACAACAGTTCTTCCAATGTCAAAAACCACACAAATTTGCTAGTTAGCATACCAAAGGTGTGATACAGATATCTACTAGACAGTATTCAACATATCACAGCAGATACATGGCCAAAAGTGCAAGTCACCGATTAGGAAAATTAAGAACAATAGCATTATCATTCAATAAAGGTAACAACAGAAGTATGCTGAAAATTAAAAGCCAATGACAATTAGGGACACAATGAACAATGAATTTGAAGGACCATAGACAAGAAAGATAAAAGCATGGAAAAAAAACATTAGAAGGTGCTTCAATTCATTATCAAAGTAAATCGAAGTTCAAGATCATGCATCCTCATCATATCATTTCCCCTCACCCCAAAAGTTCCAAAGATACACAAACACTTGACAGCCCCATAGCCCCTACTTTAGTCTCGTTCCTTCATGGGTTTAACTTTCAATATTTGCTGTACTCCCTGTCCCTGTGCTCTATTGTTAACATAACAGTTCCCCATCAAAGAAAATGTGAGAATCAATCACTAGACTCCATAATTGCATTGAATCCTTGAGGACTCTCAACTAATATCATTATGTACACTTTGACAATGATAAAGGGGAATCCAGAGAAAAAAGTTGAGAGCTTTTATATAAACAATTCTATAGTAGTGAAATATACTTGATGATGGCCATGCTGAAACAGATAATTCAAGCATGAAAAACCTTAGGAGTACAATCGATGTGTTATTCAAAACCAGAAGTAAAATAAGTGAAAGGATGATATATAGTAATTGGCAACTAAATAAGTGAAATTAATTTTTGTGTTGCATCCTCCCGCTCTCTGAACCGGCATAGGGGTCAATCACAACATTTATTACAGCTGGTTTCCGAGCAGAGAACGATTCTGAAAGAGCAAACTTGAGTTCATCAGGCATCCCAACAAGATAGCCCTTTCCGCCAAAAGCTTCTATCAAAGCATGGTATCCTGCATTTGGGACAAAATCTGTAGGGGCAGGATCACCTTTGTGAGGTCCGTCTATCTCTTCTGGGCGTCTCCGATCGCCACCATAAACACCCCCATTGTTGAAAACAATCACAACCACAGGAAGCTGGTACCGAACCAGTGTCTGGAAAAAAGACAAAGCATCACATGGCATTCTTGTATTCCGAAAAATTAATTGCGTCAGTAGCAACAATGACGTTAAAAACATACGAAATCATACAGTCATGTTAATTGAGAGAATTTGCATATACATATCATAATAACAACAATTTATAAACTTGAAAATAAATGGTTAACAAAAATTGAGTTTCTCAGTTATTAAAACAAGAAAACCATTTAGATAAACTAAAATCCATAAGCATTCTCATTTCAAACTTGAAGAAACTTATTTTCCTGGTTCAGGCTAAAAGATATAAAACTTCTCAAGTCTTTGAGAAAAGATAACTGAAAACAGAAAAATGCATAATTACAACAAACAAGAACAGCAAAACCTTGTTTAGAAGTTCTCAAAAGAAGTCAAAATCGCATACTACTGAGATACTACAGTTAAGCAAGCCAAATGCGACTTAGAACTCAGGTACTTTTTCATCCATTTTGTTTTTGACTACCTCATCTACGAAGTAAATGTGCACTGGGATAATACTGTTTAGTCCAGTGTAGGCTGAACCACTATTCCAATGACAGGGAGAAGAAGGGGAATATATTCGTCACAGTTAACAAATCTATTTACACCTTCAGGAACACCATGCTATAATCTATTCCAACAGATGGCACATGTGCCATCTCAATTCCAGGACTTGGTTCAGTTCGCATAGGACAGTAAAACGAATAAAAATGACAATGTCTCTCTCAAGCACACATACACACTTATTGCACAAGAACAGCTAAGTAATTACTATGCATAATAAACAAGGCATGATGGGTCAAGAATGTACCTCAACTTCAATGGCACTAAACCCAAATCCAGAATCCCCTTCAACAGCAACCACGAGCCGGTCCGGAGAAGCAACAGCGGCGGCAATGCAGTAACCTAGACCAACTCCCATGGTCCCCCACGTGCCTGCATCCAATCTCGTCCGAGGTTCGGTCTGAACCAACACAGACCTTCCCACATCCATGGTATTTGCCCCTTCGGAAACCACTATAGGAGCAGGACTTCCTAAATCCGCAATAGCATCGCGTATAATCCTCATAGGCGTCAAAAAATTAAACGGCACAACGTCCTTCCTCAACTGAACCTCCATCTTTGCCACATTATCCTTCGCCTTGTTGGAAATCGCTTGCACCCATGGATGCGTGTTCCCCAAGCAAAACGGGTCATCCTTAATCTCCTTATTCAAAACCTCAATCACCTGCTTAGCATCACCCACCAAACCCAAGTGAGGTTTTCTCAGCTCAATCTCCTCCTCACTCACATCCACCAAGATAAACTTCACATCCTTCGACCATTTTGGTGGCTCACCGAAATGGAGAAGCCAATTCAACCTCGCTCCAACCACAAGCGCCACGTCACACTTCCCGATCGCGAGTGACCTAGCAGCGGTGGCAGCAAGCGCGTGAGTATCCGGCAACAACCCCTTACCCATCGGAGTGGGGAGAAACGGAATCCCAGTCGTCTCCACCAGCTTCGTAAGGACGTGTTCCGCACGGGCGTACGCCGCTCCTTTTCCAAACACAATCAACGGCCTCTCCGCACGTCTAAGCAGAGAAACAGCTTCTTCGATCTTCGAATTGGAAATAGAATAAGGTTCGGGTTTCGCGCGGTTTTTTTCCACTTCGGTCAAGAGTTTTTCCGCTTCGGATTCTGATATCTTTTGATGTAAGACATCGGTGGGGAGATCTAAGTAGCACCCACCCGGCCGGCCTGATTGGGCCCATTCCAAAACTTGGGCCACACGGGCCGGGATTTCGGAGATGTGAGAGGCTCTGACGGAGAGTTTGGAGAAAGGCTTGGTGGCTTCAATCTGGTTGAGTTCCTGGAAGTCGCCGCGGCCGACGTCGGCCTGGTCGCAGGAGCCGGAGATCAGGACGGTAGGCCAGGTGTTGATAGAGGCATTAGAGAGGCCGGCGAGGCCGTGGACGCAGCCGGGGCCGGAGACGGTGAGGAAAACGCCGGGGGTCGCGGTGAGGTAGCCGTAGGCAGAGGCGGCGTAGCCCGCGGACTGCTCATTGTGGAAGGCGATGAATCGGACGCCGAGGGCGACGGCGCGGTTTGCCAGCGAAGTCACCGGAATTCCCACCACGCCGAACATATGGCGCACGCCGAAGCGGACCAACGACTTGGCGGCGAGAACGTTGCCGTCGATCTCCATCGGCGGTGAATTCAGTGTTTCTGTTTTTTGGAGCTTGTGTGTGACTTACGTGGAAAGCGATAGGACTCTGAAGTGCGAATTGCGATTTGGTTAACGTGCGGATCTGAATTTATACACGAGTGGAAATTTGGAACCTTGTTGAATTTGCCTCCACCTAACCACGACTTCATTCAGATAACTCATAACCTATTTACTGTAATTATAATTATTGGTAAACAATGGCACTGATTATTTTTTATAATGTTTTAATAATAACAATAATAATAATAAATATTATTTTTCTATTATTTCTTATGCAGCTATATGAATTTTGGAGGCATAATTGTATTAAGTGTGGAGTTGGAATGAGAAGAAACTAAACCTTGAAGAAGCAAAATCGTTCTTGGATAGTTCCACTCCAATCATTTGGCATGACTGCGGAAATTGGTACAACTGGTGTAACTTTAGGTGCTTTTCGGTCTGAAATTTATATTTTATTTCAAAATATTCACAAATAGTCATATTTGACTAATTTGGTTTTTAAAAACAGTCAAGAATATTTCATTTATCAAAATTATGAAAATATTGTCCTTTAAAACGTGTAGTACAATAATAACAATTAATTATAACGTGTAATCCGTATTATGGAAGCTTTATAATATAATTTATTTTTTAAACACAACCTTACAAGATTATGCTTACAATTGATTGCAATGGATTTATCTTTATGAAAACAAATTTCACTTATGAAAATTTAGCATTATTGTATAAATGATTCGAATCTTTAACTTGTATGTGCTTTAAGTTAATTTCAAACTTATAATTGTAAAAGCCTCTTACCATAGTTGATGTTTCTTAATTAACATGTACATGCTTCATTTTGAGTCATCCATGGATCTTATATCAAATAAGTGTAACCTTCTTTCAATTCAAATTGATTCCCAAACGATTTTTTAATCTTACATCTACCTTTCAATGATAAGAATGAAATAAAATTAAAATATTACATTTCAAATAATAGCGCACACAATTAAGCAGTGATAATTAATAAAAAAAAGGAACTAGATTATTACATTTGAAATTATAATTACATGTTACGTATCATTAAACAAGAATAAATTATTTGTTTATCCTGAAAAATCGTCTCTAAATGAAAATGACTCCAACACCATATATATAAACTAAAAAAGTATATGAATTTAAAATATCACATTAATAATCTAAACATTTATTTAAGGTTTAATACATCATTTGGAGTTTGGTTCAAAGTAATCCTACCTTTCAAAAAAGTTCATTAAGACCCATATCAATCTGGTCATTTTGGCTCACGCGATTAAAAACATAACGGTGCAAATGTCACGTCATCATCACCATTTCCAGACAAATCCTAATTTCTCTCCAAGAAACCCTATCCGCCGCACCATCCAGCGTCATCACCGCCATCCTCGCCGGCAGCCGTCCTCTCCAACACATCACGCGCCACCACCAAAGCGTCTTCTCCCTTCTGTTGCACCTCCACCACCTTCGCATCTCACCTTCGTTCTCACGCCACCACCCAACGTGATCCCTTGCTATGCCGCGACCACCAATCTTCACCATTTTCACCCTCGCACCAGCCAAATCGTCGTCGCGCCAGCAGCACTGCCGTCCAATCTCCACCACAAAATCGTCCACCACTAACCATTAGCCAAATTGCCAGCTGTTGCAAATCGCGAATCGCCACTCTTCTCCACCACTAATCGCGCCGCTGCTTGCCTCCACCTGCAACCACAATCAGACCTGCCGGCGAGGATGGCGGTGACGACGCTGGATGGTGCGGCGGCTAGGGTTTCTTGGAGAGAAATTAGGGTTTGTCTAGAGATGGTGATGATGACGTAGCAGAGACTTTTTTTTAAATTAAAAATCATTTAAGTCCACATGTGCCACTTGCTTATGAGATGTCACGGTGACATTTGGACCCTTATGTTTTTAACAGTGTGAGCGCGGAAAGGATCGGATTGAACATTTTTTAACGAAATATGGGGTCTTACTAAACTTTTTTAGAAGGTAGGATTACTTTGAACAAAACCCCTAAAAGTTAAGGACCAAATGATGTATTAAATCTTTTAGTATAAAAATCATATTGTCTTAATTCATTAGGAATTTATCAATACATACTAATTTTAACAATGAGAGGTGATATTTTTCATAATATTAAGCGAAAACTAAAAGATTGATATAGACCATAAAGATAGAAGTTATTAAATCTATTTTTAACCAAATTAAAATTAATTTAACATTCTTCAAATAACCTCCATTAAAAGTAATGATTAAAATGACTTTATACGTTATAGTTGATAATAAATATGGGTGATGTAACGATTTGATTATGTAAACTCAATTACAACATTAGACAACAATAAAATAAAATTTTAGAATTTAATTATCCTACTTGAAGTGACATTGTTTCATGTTTTCCAATGATTATTTAAATTTTATTTTAGTATTTAATTAAGGAAACATTGTTATTTTTGTAAGTAATTATAATTTCCGAAATTTTATTTTTATTGTTGTTTAAATTTGTAATGTTGTACTTGAAGGTGTAAGAATCATTCTGATTAATGACAAAACCCAATTGAATATATATATATATATATATATATATATATATATATATATATATATATATATATATATATATATATATATATATATATATATATGGGGTTTGCTAATGCGCGTACGCCTGTTTTTCAGTTGGTACGTTTTAGCAATGTGTACCGGGTTTTAGTAGACAAAAATATCTTTATATATCATGAATTTTAAGTTTTAAGGTTAAGGGTATTTTAATAATTTTCATTCTCAAAACTAAAAAAAAAAAAAGAAACCCCCCAAACCCTTACTCACCTCTCTCATTCCTCTCAACCCTTTCTCTTTCATCTTTCTCACTCCAATCTTTTCTCTGTCATCCCTACTGTAGTCCCAATTGAAAAAATCAAAAATTTCTCTCAACCATTTTTCTTTCATCTTTCTCACTCCAATCTTTTCTCTGTCATCCCTACTGTAGCCCCAATTGAAAAAATAAAAAACACTTGCCGTTAAACAATCTTACAAAAAAAATGATTTTATAATGAGTTTTCATCTTATAATTTTTGTCTTATCTAATTTTATCCAATTTTCACAAGCATAAAGGAATTGGTAATTGACCTGGAAAAAATCAGAAATACTCGTTGTTAAACAATTTCTTACAAAAAAATGATTTTATAATGATTTTTTATTTTATAATTTTTGTCTTATCTAATTTTCACAAGCAGACATCAAAGGAATTGGTAATTGGCCTGGAAAAAAATCAGAAA